>NC_135578.1:10358860-10368860 GCF_965152235.1 Eretmochelys imbricata | reverse complement strand
GTCTGCTTTTAAGCTGGACAGACCTGTTTTTGTAAGGGTTTTCCTTGTCTTGTACTAACAAAAAACGATGTGATTTTTGTCCAGTATCACCGTGGAGAATGCTGCTCCACCCGTGCTAATTCAGAAGTTCGTGCCACTGAGGGGGAGAGGCATCAGTGACCACCCTACTATATCTATCTATCTATCTGGTAAATATACAGACGCTCCCCGATGTATGCAATTGTTCCATTCCGGAACACCTTGCTTAACTCGAATTTTGCCTAAGTCGGAAACGTATACCTGACCATTACGCCAGAAAACAACAACAAAAAAACCCCACCTCCTATTTCTAGTTTATGGAACTTTTTCCGTAAGTGCGGATTTCTGTAAGTTGGGTCTTGCGTAACCCGGGGAGCATCTGTAGATAAATATATATATGTGTTAATCAGTCACTGTGGCATTTTTTTGGTCTCCCTTTTCTGTGTCACTGATCCTAAGGCACTGTAGATGTAGGCACATGAGGGCCAAAAGCTACATGTCTTCAGCATTTGAGGTCAAGGAGGTTGGCATCCAGAACTGAACAGCCTGTGCAGAAGGATTCTCTATCTCCTTGATCACTATGAAAGGGCTCTCTTTAGCCTCTGCAGATCAGCGGAATAGATGATGAATTTGGAGGATGCCAGGGGAATCCAGTGGGTGTGCACACAGTGTAGATCCATCGTTTACCCACATAGGAAGAGAGATGAGGTTGCCCTCTGCTGCTGTTCCTCCTTCCCCTGTAACTGGATGCAGGCCAACTCCCAGGTTTTGCTTGCTCTGGTTGCAAGTTTAGTGTTGGGCTAATTCATCTGCCTAATGAAATTAGCCCCCTTCACACAGGATTTTACTATCTATAATATCTCTTTGCCTCTCTGTAGAGGACAGATGGTCCAGTGTTTAGAAACTGGACACACAAGATTTGGACACACTAGACTTGGTTTTCACTTTCCAGCTCCGCTACAGACTTCCTGTGTGATCATGGTCAAGTCACTTAGTTGCTCTGGGCGTCAGTTCTTCATCTCTATAATGGGAATGACAGTACTTCCCTACCTCACAGGGGTGTTGGGAGTAAAAATACATTGAAGTACGTTATGCACTCTGATACTACGGTAATAGTGGTACCTTAGAAACATAGAGCTTTATCTAGCAGTTTTACAAAAAGAAATTTTAGTCTTCTTTGATGATAATTTTACATAATGTAGTTTAGGATTGAATGTCTAAAACATTTTTTTGTTACCTCTTTTAGCAGTTACACATTTGACATTGTTTTGTTATCCTAGATGTTATGTTAAGTTTTGGCACAGAGAGCATTAATTCCTTTATCAGTTGTTTCCTTTACAGTTGTTCATTTAATTGAGCTCCTCTGTGTATCTTACAAAACAAGATGCACTCATTATAGCTCATAGACCTCCCTCTAAGGCTTAGGTAGCATGGTAACCTGTTTAAACGAGTAGCGCTTTTGTAGGTATTATGCTTGCTAAGTGGTGTGTCAGGTGTTTTGTTTTATTTTCCCAAACCCTGGAAGGAAGCGATAGGAGAACTCTTGCATGCATGATCAGATGTAGCAGCTTTCCAGAAGTTCTTCGCTCTGGCTATTTTCTTTTAAAGCTGTGTTTACTCGAAGAATGTGGCTGAGACAGCTGAATATGTGGCTGCAGTGTAGAGCAATATACGTTGTATGCCTTGTTGTTCCTATTGTTCTGCTTTGACTTGTACAAACAATTTTAATCCCAAAGTAAGAGATCATATGGTCTCTGACGTCAGCAGTGCACAGTCAGATCCAGCATGCACATTATCCTCCTGTTGCACGGCCTGGTGCTAAATATTCTGTTCTTTTTGGTCCTTAAATTTGGTGTTTTGTTTTCTCTCACAAATCCCTTAAGCAGGAAGCCTATGCATCAGCAGTGCTGTATTCAGCAACAAGAACACCTGTCTGACCATGCACCTGCATGTGGATGGAGATGGTCTAGTAATATATTTAACTACAGATTTCAGATATGAACACAGGAGACCCACAGTTCTGGCCATATAAGGAACAACACAGGCTATAATACTGACTGTGCACACAGCTCGGTATTCGGCAGCAAAGAGCTAATTTTCATAAGCATAGAATAGCTTCTACCTAGCACAGTGGTGTCCAGATCCTCCAGTTCGAGGGCCAAACATGCTCTTTCAAAGAGGTCAAAGGGGCACAGTTCTGCAAAGTGATTGGAAACCACTAGTGTCCAGGTGCAGAAGTCCCTAGGGGGGCCCCTCCCCAGCTCCTGAGGTAGGGAGTATATCAAGGGTAGAAAGAGGGAGTGGCTGAAACACATTATGCTCTTCCATTTGCAGCTGGCATGTGGTCCATAAAGAACCACAGTTAATTGATGCAAGTTAGAGCAGCCTCCAGGCTTCTGTACCCTGGCCTGAGGCTGAGAATCAGGTTGTTAGTTCTGAGTTGCTTCTTTTCTTTCCCTCTTCCAGACTGCCATGGGTGACTGTGCATGGAAGTGAGCTATTCTTTTTCTGTGCCTGATCTTAGCATAGTGCCTAGCAATGCAGCTCGTACCTGACTCTGCCTGACATTCCTGCAGCCCAGCAGGAAAGCAGGCAGGGGAGCAACAACTGTCTTCTCTCACCTCTGTAGTACAGGAGCCAGGCAGCGGGGGAGTTGCTGAACAGCTAGAGCAGGAGGAGGACAGCAACAGCTCAGAGCGTTCCTCTGGCTCAGATCAGAGTGGCACCAGGGGATGCAGGAGATTTAGTAATCTGTAGTCGGAAAGACCATGCCACTTACATCCTCCCCATAGAAAATTCAGAAGCGTTCTTTTTGACACAGTTGCCCCTGGAAGGCCACAGAGTAGAGCCTGGAAGCTACAAGTTGTCCATTAGGTTGGACACCCTGGATTTTGCAGAGGTCATTTTGTTTCCTTAAACAGTACCTCAGCACAATTTGGTTATGCTTGCTGCTGCTGCTATTGCTACTCTAGTATTAAGGGTGTGCTCTCCTGGTCTTCACATACTAAAGGGAAAGAAATAAGGGCCTGGTTTTCAGAGGACCTTCCTTTCGGTGGCTACATTTTTATCTGACTCATTGCACATGCAATTACTGCAGTTGTGTCCCTAATCACAGAAATAGTACAGATTAGCTATACACATTTTTTTGAACGAGTGGTTATGAAAATTTGGGCCTTTAAAAAAAAAAATTAAGAATTTGTAGAGTATCGTGAAACATAGTAATTTCCAGAAAGAACCTACAGCTGAAAAAAATCCTGAAAAAAATGTATGGGTTTTTTGCAGAACTTTGTTCTGTCTCTGATGTTAAGGCAGTTTTATTAGAACATATTGCTGTGTGTGTGTGTGCATACGTGCATACGTGTTTTACAGGGGCGTGTACAATCTAATACATGTGTATTGTCCCAGCAGCACCTTGACACCTACCCCCTCCCCCCCCGGTTATGTCAACACTGGGAGACTGAATGTTTCCATTAAAGCCAATCTAATGCGCACTTCTCGTTACGTGTCATGGGCCTGATTCTTTAGAGGGATTGGACACTCGCAGTTGTGGGTGCTCAGCACTTCTGCAAATCACCCTGTTAAGAAGTTAGTGGTTAGAGTTTTGTTTAATAGAAAAATGCATTATTCCACCCACTTCTCCATAAACCAGAAACCACTCAAGAGATTTTTGTTGAGCTTTCCACATACAAACAAACATTGGAGCAAGCATGAGAGTGAGTGCATGTCTCAATGCTGTGAGTGTTTAAAAATAGGGAGTCTAAATGGAAATGGTTTTGCAACCTTAACTTTAGTGGGCAACCTCTTTGCAAAAAGAAAAGACATGGAAGTGTTGGAGGCCAAAGTGTTTTGTTTATCCATAGAACAAGAGGAATAGCTTTGCAGGGTTCCCCATCCTGTTCTGCCAATGTGTCTCAACTCTGACCTGAGCAAGCACCTATGGGGTGGAGACCAGACTACTTTCTCATGTTCATTCAGGAGCCTTTCTATTAACTTCAGTGGGAGTTGGATTAGGCCCGTAGTCCTTGATTTGCTGCCATGATGCAGTACAAAGCTGTCAATTCTATTTATGATGGCGGGACCTATGATATGAAACTGGGCTGAAACGGCCAAACTCCTTTTGCATAGGCTGCTAAACAGCCATCATCCAATAACTTCGGGTCACTACCTAGCTGGCTGGATATGTAAGTGAATGGTTCTGTGTCCCATTATCAACCTTGTAAGCCAGGGATAGTCAATAGGCAGTCTGTGGACCAAATCAGAATGCCAGACACTTGTGAACAGATCCCAAAATCTACCTTGACCAAGAAATTTGGACCTTGACGACAAAAAAAAAAAAAAAAAATTGACTACCCCTGTCCTAAGCTATCCAGCGCCCCACACACATGCTACCTGTTTACACATATGTTGGTTTTACAATCTCAGACTTGAGTTAAGAGTATGAGAAATGTTAACATAATTTCTTATAAAATAATATCTAGTGACGTTGAATGCATGGAAATAAGAAGCACATGTATATTGTAAGACTCATTTGCATCTTCATGTTATAAATGGTGGTTTGCTTTCCAAAAAATGGGTGCAACATCTGATTTGTTTGATATCATGGCTACATTTGTGTAGTTGCATTCCTCTTTGCCCTTCAGTTGACAAATTTTTCTTGGTCTATAAATATAGAATTGTAAACAAGAGCTAATCCTTAGCAACAACCTGGAAAGTTAACATTTCTCTCCAGCTCCTATTATAATTAATTCAGACACTCTGAATATGATGTGATTTATACACAGTATTCATAGGGCCAGTAGGTACTAATATCTTGTTAGAGAACTGAGAAAAGAACACTCTCTTTTGTGTTACAACATAATTGCACCACGTTTTCTTTCATAAGAAGATGTTTAAAGATGCTTTTTACTTTACATTTGCAAAATGGAAGGTTTTTGCTGTTGCTTTTACATTTGGGTCTTAAATGTGTTTTCCCTCCTGTAACAGTCAACATTGTCAAAACATTTTGCAGAGTATGTTTAAATAATGGAAAGAATTATGGGTTAAGACCATCGTTTATATTAATTTAAATCTCACTATAGTAGGTGAATTTGCAAGATGCTTCTAGTTCATTGTAGAAGTTGCTTACAATAAAGAGACATCTTCAGGTCTTCTTTTCTGAACAGACAAGGCATGGAGATTACATAGTACCTCATTGTGTTGAATTTTGTTTAAACACATCTTGACTAAGTCTTCATATTAGGGATCCTAATTTATTTTATTTTATTTACATTTGTTCAGGGAATGTTGTTGTAGTGTTAATCTATGTAAGCCATATACATGTGAATTCTGCAACTCCCAAAAGGTTGTGATTAAAATATTATAGATGTGGCAAACCACAAATACAAAAGAAAGTTTACATTTAGGTTTTCTTTGTAAAATATTGTACTCAAGTTTTGTAATACCTTGGTATCGTGGTCAGCATTCCTATAAAAATACGGTGTTATATGAAATGATATAACCTGTGAAGCATTTCCCATTATGTAGGCACCATGTCTTTAAATTATAGCAATTTCTTAAGATTTTAAAACAAAATGAGCTCTTAGAAGTGTGATTAATAGCAGGGAATGAGGCTAACACTGGGTCATCAGTGGCCCTCCATTACAAAAAAAGGTTCGACTAATAAAAGCATCCATCTATTTGACCAATAAAGCATTTGAATGATATGCTTGTAGTTTTTATCATATAGTAGTTACTTCGTACTGAGTAAATTGTGATTTTTACATGCTGGAAAAGGAGCATCGATAGGCAGCTCAGTTGAGGTGAATAGAATGCGTGAGTGCAGAAACACAAGTACTTATACATGGAGTCTGATGTTTGTGATGATTTCAGATTGTGGGTTCCAAATTTTGGAAGCAAATATGAAGTATCTGAATATCTTGTTAACTGCTTCCCCCCCACCATAGCTGTTCTGTGAGGCTGGACTGTGATCGCTCATTGGGAGGGGAGAAGGGATGGAATTGTATGTGCAGTCAGTCATTAGTTCAGTCTCTGGTGACCCAGACTTCAGAAAATTTATTCTTCTGAGGAGAAAGAGATGGACCAGCACTTGCATTTTCCTGGAGTCTTGACTCCTGTTCTCCCACCTGGTTTGCACCTTTTATCCAGCTGGGTATGTAACGGGAGTAGTGGGAGTGCTTCGCAGAGAGACCAAGGGAAGGTCATGCAGAATGTCAGTGGCAAAATAAAGAATTGAGCCTGAGTCTCCTGAATCCCAGACGAACATCCTGAGCCCTTGATCCTCTTTCCCGATCTTTATGCCTTTCTTGAAATCCAGGCCCAGGTCAGAGCAGTCATGGAAATCTCTGCTGGGATAGCTGCTGTGTCCAACTTCTTGTGAGGCCCTGGGGGTGAGAGATGGGAACGGAAAATACATGTCCCTGATTCAGGGAAGCCCTGGGGCCACAAGATTTGAATAATGTAGCCAAGTGTCGGAGAATGTCAGATCTTGGAGGTTCCTTCCCCTACAACAGGTGGGGCTTGTTGGGGGCTCCACAGAACTCTTATGGGGTGGTGCAGAGCGGTAGGTGAGGGCTTGAAGTTTCTATCCGGATGAGCAAGAGTTAGGAGAAAATGTTGAGCCAAAAGCCCTGTTGGGTTAAAAAAAAATGTAGGTAGGGAATGCTCCGTGATGTGAGAATGGTAATGGGAGGCCAGAGCAAGGGAGTCGAGGAGAGAAGAGGGAGGAGGAGTAAATACGCTGTGCTGCATCAGAAGCATGTGTGTGGGCATATAGATAGGTAGAATATAGAGAGCCATTGTGTGTGTGTGTGTGTATGTGTAAACACACACCCCTTTTGCTTGGCAGGGATTCTGTTGTACAGCAAGAAACCTGAATTGTTCCTGCTTTCCTTGCATTTTTTGAAAGGAAATATTATTCTTCATTTTGAACCCCTACCTTAAGTATTTGCAGGTTGTTTATTTAAATGCATCTTCTGACCTAGGTTATCCTGTATATTGACAAGGCGTAGAGTTTTACGTCTGTCTGTAGGTTAAATATTACTCTCTCCAGTTTCTATTCCAAAAATTAGCAAGTTAGCTAATATCACTCCCTGATTTTGATTTTTATTTTTAAAGACAAACCTGAAGCAGACTATGCCGGTGAAGGCCCTTCTTTAAACTGCTTCAAGATTACACCTGAACAGATATTGCTTCTTTTGCACCTTAATTTTTTGACAGACATGTGAAAGTGTATTTCCTTATCCGGCTGGTTCCTTTTAGCTAAAGATTCCAAAGGTGTTTTTCTGTTTTTGTTTTTTTAAATCCCAAATCCAGTAATGAGTTAACAAGATTTCACTTGATCTGATGGTTTATATGATGAGTAATGCAAAAGTTGGTAACAGCAAATTGTTGTTTATAAGCAAACATGGCACTGTGTAAACAAGGAGGCCTGGTCCCCAACTGGTTTGATTTCATGGTGGTCAGCAGCTGATCTATGTAACATACAACCTTTCTGCTTCTCTAAATGTCAGAAGAATGACTGTTTGTTTGTCTTGAGTTCTTCCCAGCTGTTTACTCTGTAATGCATTTGCCTCAACCTTGATTCCCTGAGAGTGGCCCCTTTCTCCTCCCTGCTCTGTTTACATTAGTCCTGCCCCGAGTGTCACCTATGAAATCTGTTGATTATTCCACCTGGTTAATGTTAAATTGCTCTTGCAAGATGATGTGTTTGTTCATAAACACAAATGCTGGGCCACTTGTTTACTGTACCCATGGCAGCAATCAGTTATTAAACAAATATTGCTTTGTTTGCGGGTGTGAGCAGCAGTTTATCCTGCAAGGTCTGGAAAAAAAACTTTAAATGCTGGGATTTTGATAAAGGAGAAAAGGGGAACTTGTCCCTGGAATGTGGTTGAAACTGACTTAGGTTTGCTTTTCTTATCTTTAACTTGGATGAAGGGGCTAGAAAGATTAGCAAGTTGTTTGGTTTTTCCAAGAGATTTCCTTAGTGTAATGATATCTATCCAGTTGTTTGCTTTTTTCAGAAGGGAGAGAGCACTCCTGCAAGACGACTAGCACAGTAATAGAGCATCTGATGGCTAGAAAATTCTGAGTGGAACAAACAAGGACTTAGAAGGTCTAGGACAAAGGGATAGGGCTATGAACAAGGTAATCACCAAAACGTACAGCATCTGAATTATGTACGACAGTTGGTTATATTTTTTCTTACCTTTTTAATCAGATAGGTTTCTAATTGATGCATCTGCCCTCTGTCAAGTTTGAAAAGGAAAACGTTTAACTTTTATTTCTAAAGCTGTCTGAAGAAATCCTCTGATTTGAAAGCAGGGCAATGTGAAAGAAGAGAAAATACCAAATTAAAAACTGTGCCCTGTCTGTCTTCTTTTGCGGATGACATTATAGAACTGCTTTTGCTCTCTCTGCTTATAACTGAAACAGCATTTACATCTGCTAATTCTGGAGGCTGGCTATTTGCAGTTTACTTTCTGAGAGTCCTCATTAGATAATTTGTGCTTTTGTAGGTAGTTTGTACTTTTGCGTTGTTTTGCAAACAAGCAAGAAAAACAAGCTTACGCCATCTTTGTTTTTCAGAATTATTGTTTGTTCTTGTTTCTGAATATGGCTTTGGTAGTTAATGCCAGACAGGACCTGTGAGCTTTAGCTGTAAGTTGTTAGGACTGTGCATGCAAAGTGACCTTGAGAAAAAAAATGATAGCTCTTTTATATGAAGAAGGGTAGGATCTCTTACTTTGCATTTGAGGCTAGCTATTAAAAAAACATGTATTTAATATATATTTATAGGGAGCATGTGAAGGCTAAAATTAAATAATTGTCCCTATTGTCACTCGGAAAAGCAAACAACAAAACTTGCACAAAATTCTGATAGATTGTATTCACTAACTCGCACTAATGATTCAAACATATTGTTCGTTTTGGCCGGTAGAGTGATTATGGCTTTGAGGTGAAGTGTAAGGTACTTGAAGTGTGTAACCTAACAAGCCAGTCATTAATTGACCAGCACTACTATGATAAATCAAACCCTCTCTATATTAAACTAAGTGAAAATGTTGAAATGAGAAACTATATTGTGCAGTGGTGTTACAAATCAGCACCTGACTGTTGAAGTGATTTTAAGTACTGCAGAGTGATAGAGAAGCTAAAAATGCTTTAACGAGAGAGGGGATTTATAATTAAACCCCAATGAACCGTTGGTCTCTCTGAGGTTTGGAATCTCCCCATCACACCTCGGTGGTAAAGTAAATTTGCCCTGCTATGCATCTGCTAAACACAAAGCAGGCCTTGTATTTAATGGTCTTTAATATTCCATTGATCTGTGTGTCCATATTGGAGCCGATGCTGCCAGGATGGATTTGAATGCATATGAACTAATCTCAACCCTTGAGTTAGCACTCACTGGAGCAGCTTACACTCTCTGTTCATCCTTAGCACACAATTGTGTGAATACAACTGGTCTATTGGTGTGTATCGGGGTGGGGAGAACAGGTAGGTAGCTCGTGTTGTATGTCCATGTGTGAATGTGAGACTGGAAGTCGGGATGGAAATAGGTCTGTTCAGATTCGTTCCCTACCATTCTCAGCATGGCAGCACTAAAACTACAAGTATGCTTCCTTAAGGAGGGGAATTTCTGAAAAGCATGTAATGCCCAGATCAAAGTCCTGGTAATAGAGTTCACTGCACCCTGGCTGGAAATACAGTAATGTTCTCAGCCACTAGACCATTGCTATGCAGTGTGCCATTCATTTAAAAAGAAATGAAAAGCCCCTTTCCATCTAATAGTAGTATGATGATTTCTGTCAGGCCTGAAGGTTTGAAAGAAGTCTCCCAAAATGGAAGGAAATGAGCTCTCCTCCAAGGAGCTCACAAACATGCTGTAGCGAATGGTAACAAAACAGTAGAGAGGAGATAGGGAATAGAAGACTAGGCAACAATAAGTTTACTAGATTACTCAGTGAGAGCAAGTATAAGG
>NC_135578.1:10186360-10353860 GCF_965152235.1 Eretmochelys imbricata | reverse complement strand
TAATTTATCCTTGTGCATAAAAATGAACATAGAAATGATAGAAATTGCTTGTTTTCATAAAGCATCACTCTCCTGACCAAACTTATTTGCTGTCGTTTGATTAATTAGGGTTGTATTTAGTACAAAGTTTGCTTTTTGTGATACTGGACATAAAGGAGCAACAGCCCATCTCCCACATGGTATAATCCTAATTCATGCTACAAACCTTGCTTGGGTTCCTTCCTTCCAATGTAAATGATAGGCTTTGGCAACAAACAACATTCTCAATAGCCTGGAACAAGAAGTCGCGCTTCTTCCGTGCCCATCTATAAAAGATTGTCTCACCCACCCTCAGGGGAACATCAGGCTGACTTATTTGGGCATGCTCAAAAAGACCAATAATATCCACTATGTGGGAGGGGCTCAAATAGCCTGCGCTCCCCTGCTGTGACTCCTAATGATTGCAGTGTATTGTGATTATTTACATCAAGTCACATGCTGACTGTAGCTAAGGAACAAAGTGTTTTATCTTCTGTGCCCCTACACACATCTTATCTGGAGGAGGAGTTTTGGCAATGTCTGTTTGTCTTTGCACTGTTGTCCAGCCAGGGTTACATTTTGAGCTGGTAGACAAAAAGTGAGCAAGTTTTAGACATAATTTGCACAGAGGTTTTCACCATTTTCATTTATTTGATGTTAGAGTTGTTTTTTAAAGAGTTCTGAGTCTGCAGAATTATGTTTTCTATTAAATTTGTAGGGCCCAAACTAGTCCAGTCTTCTTTTTTCCTTTGTTGAGGATCAGTTTGCAAAATCCATTTCCAAATCCTTATGCGCAATGGCTTCTGCTCATTCTCTCCTGACCACAGGAGGTAGGCATAGCCAGAACTCATGCATGCTACTGTATTTTGAAATGTAAAATAAGAGTACAAACATTTGCAATGAAAAAAGTTCTCAGAAAACTCAATAGTCTTCTTTTTTTGGGAAAACAAATTCACTGAGAAAAATTGCAACATTTTCAACATTTCCTTGTGTTCTGGGAGGATTTTGTAACTTGAGATGCAATAAATAATTTTTTGACTAATTTTCTTATGAATTATTTCCTGAGACCTAGTGATTATGCATTGATTGATCTGCTCCTCAGTGATGCCAGTCTCCTCAAGGCTTTTGGTACCTTTGGGCAGTGTTTTTTTCTAACATATGTTTTGACATCACCAGTGTTCTTAATAGTTTCCCCATGTGTCTGCTCCAAGATAACTTGTTCGTTATCTACCAAAAGAGCTTGGGAACGGGATGTCTTTTTTCACCGTTCAGGTACAATTTCTTTTTTCACTTTTGTTTCAACTGGTGTGGTATCAGCTGGAGGCACATACGGTCAGTTCTTTAGCACTGTCAGAAATGAGCACCCTTCCTAGGACACACAGCTTTTTCGGGCTGCCATAAAAACTTCATAGCAATTGACACCTGTGTCCTAGGCCAAAGGTGCTGCCATCTTTCCCCCAGGGACTGTGTGTTTCAAAGAGATGAGTTTAAAAAACTAATCAAATGATAACTCTTCATGTTTGACCAGATCATCAGGTGATGTAAATTGACATAAGCCTTCCTTTATTCCAGTTGAGAATCTGGCCCTAAGTATAGATGAAGAGAGAAAGGTTAAGGGTTTTTAGTTTATTCCCCTCTGGTTAAAGGAGCTGTGCCTTTTTTACAGTAGTGTGTAGGAATTGAGTAATATTACTTTAAATATATTGAGTCCATTGATGTCATCTGTGTTTCAGAAGCCACCAGAACCCTGCTAGAGCTGCAAGGGATATATCTACATAGGTAGATAGATAGATATAGAGAGAGAGCTAGGTCTGACACATTGTATATGTTTAGCAAACACGGCTATTACCATGCCTGTGTGGTTCCTTCATGTAACGTGTGTAAAGAGCAAAAGACAACATGTACTCTACATCAGAATTGGATCAATTTTAAGAACAAAATGCATTGTCTAGTTACATACAGAAAGGTTTTTGTTAATTTAGATCTGTGAAGTTTTACAAGGAAACTGACAGAAACAGTATAATGAAGCTTGTAGTCCTTTTGTCTCTTTGCATGATTCAGAGATCCCACAGAGTGAATTGAAACGAGTTTCCATAGACCAGATGAAATTTATTTAAATGTAAGCAGAACATTTGAATCTGTTCTACCACCTTTCATAAATGTGAAAGAGGTGCATAGCATGTAGGGTGAATAGATCCTTAGTGGCTGGAGTGGGGTCTTTCTTATGTTTGGTTTCCCCAGCCTTGATTGTGAATCAGAAACTAATGCTAATGTTGTAGCATGCATATGAGAAAGCCCTTTTTAGTCAGTTGCTTCCCAGATAGGACATCTTGGTTATTAGCTTTATGGAACATCATTATGAATATCCAAATTTACCAAATTAGTGAGTGGCATATGTTTGTTTGGCTGCAGTGTAGCGCAACCCACAGACCTAAACAATAACCGTAGTTGGATGCTACATGTCACTTAATGCTTGACAGTTGGGCTACTCTTGAAATGTTAGTGAAAGGGGCTGCTTGCTCTGAGCAGCTAACCCAAAGAAGTTGGCACTGGAAGGAAAAAACCTTTCAGTCTCCAACAAATATCGTACAGTAGATGTCTCAGGGCTCAAAATTATGCCTGTACAGATTTTCTGGGGAAAGTATTTTCCCCTAGTACTTTTCCATTAGAAATGCATTGCTTTCTCTCTCCTCCTTTGATTGATGTTTTCCCACATGTGCTGGGAGGGGGAATTTTTCTTCCTGTTTCTGAACTGGTTAAGAGTTATTGAATTTAAACAGGTTTCTCCTTAAATATGGGCCTTTTATTGCCAGTGGAGAGCAGTTGAAAACAAAAGATCTGCTTTTCTGGGCTGCTCATTGAAATTCAGATGGAGACAGGCAAGCTTTCCTTACTGATGCCTTTGGGGAAAGTCTCTGTTGGGAAAGCATCCTGTTTTCCTAATTCTGTTGTATATACGACCAAGACCATACTACCTCTAGCTACTAATGGTCCGTATTGCCAAGCACTGCTGTGAAACATTTACCGTGTGTCTGTCTTTCCTGGCGAGTAGCTCGTGTCACCATGGGCAAGTGATTCTGGGCAATAAAAAGAGGAATGAGGAACCATAAGGAAGGAAGGATGAGACAACGGAAACAGACAAAACTAATGGCATTTTAATCCTTTAACATTGGGGCTAGTGGGTTGAAATACCTATAACAGAGCCAGTCAAATTGCACAAAAAGATAATCGAGAAAAGTTTCACAAATAAATATGGCAACTTCACTTCAGTATTATTTTTGGAGTCACATTGTTCCCAAGTTTCAGAGTTCTCACCACAACCTCTTTGTTCATGGAAACTTTCAAGAATCCCAGAACTTTCAGGAATTTTAGCATAAACAATGAGTTGTCCAGTAATTCATCACTGAAGAATGTTATTTGCTATTCATTAGTCTCCAGATTAAAAGAAAAAAATTGTCATCCATTTAAAGAGGAGAACTTATATCTTTAACTTAGATGATCGGTCAGACACCATGATAATGTATTGCAAATGATCAAAGTCCGTGAATGGTTTGTGAACAGCCCGTGGACTAAAATTTGTGTTCATGTAAACTACTTGACAGATATCTACAAATAGTTAATGTGTTCACAAAGGGGTCATGATTTCTATGACTGCTTCACAAATAAGGGCCAGTATTGTTCAGATACATTGTTTGTTGCAAATACTTCAGCTAATTCTAGTTGTAAAGTAGTATCACTAAGGTGTATATTAAGTCAGATAGATAACAGTAACTAGGAGATTTACTCAAAGGGCCCAGAATCCTGTGAGCGGCTGAATGAATCCTGGAAGAAAAGAATTTGCTTCAGGGAAAATTGATGGCGCTCAGCACATTTCAGAGGTTGCTCGGCACCTTGCAGATACCTGAAATATCTCTGGGTAGTTCATAGTAATGAAAGTTGCTAATTTGACGGAATCCTGGTGTGAATGGAAATCTGAATACTCAAAGGTCCAATTCAGCTTTCTGCGTCTGTCCACTATGTATCAAGGTTTTGTTGTTGCCCATAACATGTTACACAGAATGACTTGTCAGTTTTGAAGTAAAATATACAGATGTAATTAGAAAATTGTAATGACTGATTTTGTGTGTTCGTTTGAAAAATATTTTTTTCTGTAAGGGTAAGTGTTGAGCAAATAATGCTATATTTAGAAATAAACTGGTAACATGAACCATTAATGAAAGATAAATTGTATGAAGGGAAATGACACATGTTTATAGCTTTGACAGGATTTAAAACAGGGCATGTCTCCTTATATACAGCAACTGTTTTAACAGCTGCTTTTTTTTTTTTTCTCCTCTCCTAAATTATTTCAGGTTTTTGAGTCATGATGCAAGAATCTGGGATTGAGACAAAAAGTAACGGTTCAGCTATTCAGAATGGAGCAAGCAGTGGCAACCATTTACTAGAGTGCAGTCTGCGGGAAGTGAGATCCAACGGTGAGACACCTTCAGTTGAAATTGGGGCTGCAGATTTAGCACATCTTCAGCAACAGCAGGTACTGTACGATATATTTACAACTTCACTTCCTAAAGGGGGGGAAAAAAGTATTTAGCTCTTAAACCCTCGATGTTTGCCAGTCAAATAAATGGTTAGGAGGGCCTTCATACATGTGTATGAGATATACCCTGTAATATTTAGATAAATGCAATCATAATGTAAAGGAAAATTTGCACTTCTCTTCTCTTTCCAATGAGTGCCCTTTCTCCTGCACTCATTGGAAAGATGCAAAGATCACAGTCCATTTCTGTTGTCTAAATGTGTAGAGCCTGGTCGCTGTGCCTGGGTGAACCACTGTATGCTAGTTTCCAAAATATGTCACTGGTTGGAAGAATCACTAATTCTGAGTTTTGTTTTTGCAACAAATTTTAATATAACCTAGCATCCTCTATCAACAGAGTCTTTTCTGTTAGCTGAATGGTTTGTCGAGGTACCTACTGCAATGAAACTAAAAAATTAAATAAAATGAAATCATCACATCAGTCCTGTTTTTACAACAGAATCATCCAGAGCAAAATTATGTATTCATGTGTTCCCTATGTATGTTAATTATTACATTTTAGACAGAAGCGATTGAGTTCATCAGTGTTATTGTTAGTAGATTAGCCATATAACATGTTGTCTTTTTTTTTGCTCCCTTTATAAAATTTTGAAACCCTGGTTCGAGGAAGACTTATAGCAAACTGCTTAGCCTGTATCATTAACACATTTTTGGAACAAAGGCTGTGCTACAACAGTCTAGTGAATGTGTTTATGCTTAAACTGTACTAGCTCTAATGCAGTAAACATTCTTAAAACCTTTTAAATAAGCTTTTGGCGGCTGTGCAAGTCTCTCTTAAGTGCGCAGTATCATTTCAGCAGGTTGTTGTGGTGAAGAAAAACCTGCAGTTGAAAACAAGGCAAAACCAAAGGCTTAAAAAGTAACAAGTAGCCAGGTTTGCCAGTGTAAGACAGAAAGCTTCAGATTAAGCAGATCAGAGAAATGTATGATACTAAATGCAATAGACTTTGGTTGTTTGAATCATTTTCATTCTACAGGTTTTTACTTGAAGTGAGAATACCATCAGTGAGAAAGTCACAGCCATGCTGAATTCATTACTGCAGTAGTCACACAAAACCACGGATAAAATTTCAATAACTGCAGGCCATAGTTGAGTAAACAGTTGCACTGAAACTTAATTCCTGTTGATTTTTCCCTCATTCTTCGCCAGGGGCACATTCTGATTCGTAGTGCAAAGACAACAGGGGTTACGGCTTTGATTAATATAGGACAGTAGAAGAGAATTAGAACTGTAAAATACGTTAAAAGTACATTCAGCACCAAGGTCTGCTCTTAAAAAGGCTTCATATCCAAATGAATTAATTACACTTCTTTGATTTGTACACTATGGAATTTTTCAGTCCCGTGTTTACCCCACCCCCTTTGTTTAGTGATGCATGAAAAAATAAATCACCCAAATATAGCATTTGGTAGACCAGAAATACACAACTGGGATGTCTCTTCCTTATCACCAATTATTAATCTACACTGAAGCTGTCACCCTTGAGCATTTGTCAGTGCCTCTCCTTAACCAACCAGAAGGATCGCTGTTGAGTGAGGTAACATCTTAATCTTGTATGTAATGTTCTGTATCATTCAACAGCCACCCATTTGGTCAATTAAGGAGAGAGACTGATGCATTCCAAAAAGAATTCTGTGGGGTCCTCCAGCCCACTCCCAAACGATGCCCAGAACAGCTGGATGTGCTTCCTCCATCATGCTCCCAGGCCCTACCAGACCTGGGAGTTAAAGATAGAAATTGAATGGGGGAGAATTTCTTTATGGTGCAGTTTTGTAGGATTCTTATTTGTACTTAGTTTTTACCCTTTGCCTGTATCTCTTTTGCCAGTAATATAATAGCTTTTGATTAACATGCTGTCCTCTAGGTTTGCAAAGGCCTTCTTGTTTTGTGTTTTAATTCTACTGTTAATTTGTTTTGATGAGTCTCTTTTCTATTGAGTTTTCTTTTTAAAAAGTGAGCCGTTTGCTTCGTTTATAACACCTCTTTAAAAAAGAATGCAATATCTAAGGGACTGTCAAAACTAGTGTAATAATGTATCAATCATTGTGTTTTGAAAATAGTTTTAAATGCCGGAAAGAAAAATGTTTTCAGACTGCTAATGCAAGCATTTACAGATACGCATACAACACAGAGCATAATGTTTAGATGTTTCTCCATATACAACATATGCTCTCAGGTCACTTGACAGAATGCGTGCTAGATAACGCTGCTTCAATACAAATGAATGGTTATTTAAATAAAACAGCTATTTCTTAAGAGCATTTCAGTCTAAGTGTTTCTTTATGCCACCTGGCATTTGTGTTTTCTGAAAAATAAGCAGAGAGTAGATTGAGCACTTGGCTCCTCTGCGGTTTGCTGGTTAGCTGCATTCCCATGATGAGCAATGGTCAAGCGTGAGATGCTGCCATGCAGTGCTTTTGGATAAAGCACTTACTCAGATTTTAGAATTTGAACTCTTTTATTAAGATTGTGACTTTCAAGGATCAACAACATGTGTTTCTTTGAATTATGGAAACAAACCTTTTTTTAAAAAAAAATGGTTGATTCAGGAGGTTTTAACAAATTTACAAATCCATTCACTTTTGTAAATCTTGTATCCTAGCAAAACATCAAGTAATGCTGGTATTCATCATTTTGGAGGAATGAAATGGATTGTGGGTACTCTTGCAATCAGGGCAGGGATGAATCTAGTACAAGTACTATACTGTCTTTGTCATTAGTTTGATTCCACTGCAGGAGATAGTGCAGAGGAAAACTAAATAGGTCTTAGTGCTAATATTTCTTGTAACATGTTAAATCATCCTTTGAGTAGCAAATTTGGGGCTTAGTTCTGTAATACTTACTCAAGATGAGTAGTCCCGATTAATGTCAGTGGCAATATTTGTGGAGTAAAATACTATCTAGAAGAGCTAAGGTGGTCCTTTGTGAAGATGGCAGCTGGGGAGATGTGAAGAGAGATAAAATTAGAGAGCTGTATGGAAGGGGATGAGAAGAATCAGCACCAGGAATGGACAGAAAGCGTAGTAAGAACACATTCTCACAAGATATTAGGGCCTCCTAAGAGGAGAGGCAGTTATCCTCCTCAGCTTCTCCTGTGTTCAGTGTGAGTTGAAGATGTTCAGCATCTTTCAGAACTGGGTCTTTTCTCAAACACTGGTTTTGTTGACTGTTTTCTGCCTGTGAGACCTCAGGTAGAGCATCAAGGTAACCTAGAGCATCAGACTCCACAAGTAGAGCTGAAATAGACAACTCAAGCAGAGCATTGGAGCAGCCCAGAGGAACTCCCAGCTGCCTAAACAGACAACAGGAGTGAGACAGAACATTGTAATAGGCCAGAGAGGCTTCGACAGAGCAACTGAGAACTCTGGCAATATCCAGTTGCTTACACAAATCACAACCTGAAGAGTTCAACAAGAACGTCTAATGACCGAGGGGCTTTTAAGAGTCATGATGCCTCAAGGGAGCTGTAATAGAACAGCTCTTGCCGACCAAAAGTAATGACTGCAGATCTTCTTTTAGTGTGAATTGGTGCAGCTCCAGTTACTTAAATGGAGTTTCTCAGATTTACCTCAATAGGGAATATGACCCATTGATTCTGAAGAACCATATAATGTTCAGTGTCATTTATTGTAACTTGCTACTGTACATTAAAGTGTTATTAATTTATTCATAGAAAGATAAAAATATGAATGGAGTGAAAAGGATGGGACATAAAGGTGAATTCCAGCAAGACCTGAAATGCTCTGTTGCATGGTGGCAGAAATGCAAACCTCTCTACGTCCATAGACGGTTCCAGTTTGATACCATAATTTCAAGTACTGCCCCAAGAGTCTAAAGCTCCATATCTTTTGTCTAATCCAGAATTCTTTTGAACTTTTAGGAGGTATGACTTTAATAGTAATTTGTTGACAGATTAGCTGCAGAGATTGCAAAGAGTTTATTTTGCAAAACTGGCAGACTGATATCAGTGTTCTCTTAAGGAAAAAAAAAACACACTGCTGTTTTGCAATTGCTTGCATTTATTGACAACCAGTGCTGAGCTGGCAGAATTGGAATGTTTGTATAATGTAAACCTATAGCTTGCCTGATGCAGTGCAGTGTAGTTTTAGGTAGTGCATAGATTACTTGATAAAAAGGGTTACAAGGTGACTGCTTTTATGTCGAAGTAGAATAGCAATATAAATGGAAGTGGTACATAGAGAAACAAGAAGGAAGTTTATATAGAGAATTGCACTTTATGTAAGAAAGTTTCTTTCCATCGCTTTCTTTGAACTGGACTATACTGTAATTCTCAAGTGTCACTTAACTTTCTGAAGAGTTTAGCTAAATAGTATGTTTAACCTGTGTCTGCAAAAATAAGGTAAGCAGTTTTTTTAGTGAGCAGAATTTGATAAAATGTTGTTTAATTTTCCATTCATATTTCCTACTTTTACACCTTTATTTACCTTTGAACAAATGCATCTGATAAATTGGCAGACAAATAGAACCCTATTCATATACATGAGATATACAAAACATTCACACCTATCACAAAAGACATTTTGGCCAAATACTGATACCTTACACACAATAAGTAGCTCTCTACTCCATAAGTAGTCTAAGTGACTTCAATGGGACTGTTCATGTGTAGCAAGGTGCTATGCAATGGTAGGGTATCGCAATTTGGCCCTTTGACAGTATTGAGATTTAAGTTTCACACTGAGGAAAACAAGTGTCATAAGGGATATATGGTTTCAACAAACTCTTCCATATCAAAAGAAAGAGGAAAATGTGTGGTAAAGTGGTTATGATGTATATTATTCAGTGACTGCTTTAATTTGGTAAATTAGGAATTTCAAGAGATTTATTTTATACTCATAGACTTTAAGATCAGAACGGACCGTCATGGTCATCAAGTCTGACCTCCTGCTCTGCAGCCCACAGAATCTCACCCACCCACTACTGTAATAGACCCTAACCTCTGGCTGAGCTACTGAAATCCTCAAATCATGGTTTAAAGACTTCAAGTAACAGAGAATTCACCATTTACACTAGTTCAAACCCATAAACACTAGTGACCCATGCTGCACAGGAAGGCCAAAAAAACCCCAGAGTCTCTGCCAATCTGACCTTGGGAAAAAATTCCTTCCCGACCCCCAATATGGTGATCGGTTAGACCCTGAGCATGTCAGCAGAATAGAAGTCATTCAGTATATGTCAGAGTACAAATGAATTGAATGCTGTCACATTTTTTAACAACACATTTACTAACAGTTTCATCTTTTAAAAAACATGAAAGGAGGTTATAAATTGCATCAGAAATGTTATGGTCCCACTGATCATGAAGTGGACTTATCTCTTTAGAACAAAGCTACCAAAGTAGATCTTTGATAAAAGTCTTTGTTCCATATTGACACAACTGGGATAGACTAAACTTGTTTGTTAGGCTTTAAGGTAAAACACATTTTGAGTTACTTTTGTTGGGAAGATATGGGGTGTAATTATTAAACTGCTGTTGTCATTGAAAGAGCCATTTAAGAGTATAGATTAAACTACTTACAGGCATCAGGATTGTGTCTGGTTTTGCATTTTACTGCACTGGTAATTCATGATTACAATAACGTCATCAAAGATCAATCTTATTGTAGAGTCTTTTTCAGCACGGGGAATAAAAGACAGACTTTCCATACATTGTAACTTAGTGTTTTTATCGCTCAGGCCTTTTCCCCCCAAGTTCTCCGATCTCCCAGCATTGACTGGAAGGTGACATGATGTCTTTTTAGTCATTCAAATCTAATAACTTTTAATCTGAAGGTTAAGTAGTGAGATATAAACTAAGAGATGATAATATCAATTTTATGTTCACTGAAGGGCACAATATACCGCTTTCTAGTAGAGGGAAAATTGTGCGTAAAATGTCTTTTGCTTTTTATCAGAAAAGCTCTGGCTCTGCGAGCTCAGAGATGAAGCAGCGCTAGCAAAATTAACCAAGTTTTAACATAGAATGGCTACCTTGCCAGGATTTTTGAACCAATGATTTTTTTAATAATACAGTTTTTAGCTCTCTTGTCAATGAACCATGCTGAGAACATTCGTGCAACATTCTTTATCATCTCTGCTACTAATGTCTTTTGTTATAACCACTTATTGACATCAACAAGACTTAAATTATCTCTTACTGCTGAAGGGTGAGGGGAAACTGCTGCTTGGTTCCACTTGGTGAGCTTTTTTTAGTTTAATTTTGGTTTGTTTCTAAAATCATTGATAACCACATTGAGGCTATGGGGCCTCCATATTTGTGCTGTGTGTGTGTGTAAGTAAACTGGGTCATTGGGCATCTGAATTATGTGTACATCTAAATTTAGAAGCACTCTTTGGAACTCTGCTCCTGTGGGGTTTTATGGTATAACTTTTTACTTTAAAATTAAAACTAAACAGCCCAGTAGCAAGTTAAGTTTAAATTGACTCTTCAAGGAAATATGGTTTTTGAAATGTGTTGGTTTTGGTTTTTAACCTAGTATATTGTATGAAAAGTCCCCAGTGAAATGACAGGACTGTGCTGTTTTTATAGACTCACACTCTGCTCTTGTAAAATTTACATGCCTATATTTGCTCATGCTTACTCATCAAAGCAAAAAAAGTTATATATTCACCAGTTAGCCATGTTAGGGGAAAATAAACAAGGGGACATTTTAAAGCTACTATTTAAAGCTAGTATTTGTTTGCACTGATAGAGAAATTCAGTGGGTATGGGATATAAATTAAAAGTCTGTTTCAAATGATTGATGTTATTAAAACCATTGTAAGAGGTTCTGTGTACTTATGGGTTGTATAATAAGGGATGCAACCAAAGTTTTGGTCAGTGATAGGGCAAATATAAAAAGGCATTATTCCTAATAAGATATAATGTGGTCTTGAACTCACATAGAACTCTTCTTCATGATGGCCATAGGTCCAGCAAGGCTCTTAAGCATGTGCCTAATTTAAAGTGCATGAATAATCATTTTAAGATCAATGGGACTGCTCATGCATTTAAAGTTAGGGATGTGCTTAAGGACCTTGCTGAACTGGGGCTTAAGTGATTTCAGACCAACAAGAATATGCATGGAGTGTTGAAATACTTTAAAATAAATTTCACTGCTTAGGAATAGAATACATTTTAAAATACATTGTTAATGTGAAAGAGCAGGCTGTATTCGGGACTCCATTATCACTTTTGGAGGTAGGATAATGTTGCATTGGTTTTACAAATTTCATCCTACCAGTCAGCCTTTACTTCACAGAGGTCATGTCTTACAGACATGATTTTGGTCCCACTTACATTACATTTATACTAGTGTAACCAGAGGTAGGGCTGATTTACACCTATGTACATGAGACCAGTAATGAAGTTCTGTGATTTTCTCTTTTTGTGGGCCTGCATTGTGTTGTTTCTCTTTTGGAGCTCCATTGTACCACAGCAAGTGAAAAGGAACTCAGCACTAGTTGAACAGAATGTTTGCAAAACGGCAAGTTACACTGTAAATAGTGAAGCTCTCACATATGGTACGTTTCACTTTTTTTTTTAATTTAAATTTGATTCACAGTTTCTAACTTTCATGCAGAGCATCTCAGGTAAACAGAATTATTATTCTAAGTTAAATGTTGTGTCTGTTTTTAAAAATCAGTTAAAATAGTGCAATAACATAATTTAAAGTTTTACAATATTGCAAATGTAATGAGCATTGTCAGCTGTGTCACTATTTTGTGAGTTTTGTTAGCCACCATGACTGTTTTAAAACAAAATTCATTTGGAATTTATTTTAAATTGAGCACGTATTTTATTTTTTCCGTATGAACCTATATATCTCTAAAATAAGTGTAAAATCGGACATTTCTGAGGCCTAGGGTAAGTGTCAGCTTTATTTCAGGTTCAGCTTTTCAGTTTATTCTTAATCATATTTCTTGTTTTTCTCTTCAAGGGTTATTTGGTAGTAAAAGTAATGCTTTGTAAATACAGGGCTAGTAGTGCTAGATAAAGTTAGGCCATTTCAGATGTGGCTAAGAACTGCATAAATTTAGCAGTATAGCTCTGCCAAAACATTTCAGATTAAAATTCTAAGGGCTTGTCTACCCGAACACTTAATTCATGGTAAACTGGGGTGTTAATCTACCCCCAGTTAGGCTGCTTCGTGCTAAGTGTCTGTGCGGACCCTGTTGCCACACACTAAAATTTCCCTAGCGCAGTTTAATCTAGTTCCATTTCAAAGCACACTGTTGAACTTTTCAGTGCTCAGCAGCAGGGTTCCCACAGGCACTTAGCATGAGACAGGAAAATGCAAGGTAGATTTATGCACCAGCTTGCCACAAGCTAAGGCCACGTCTACGCCTGAGCTAGGGGGGTGTTTCCAGCTCAGGTAGATGTGCTTGTGCTAACTCTTGTCGAGCGAGCACACTGAAAATACAAGTGTGGCTGTGATGAGCACTGACAGGGACGAGCAGGAGCAAGGGCTAGCTTCCTCAGATACAAACTTGTCCAGACCCCATGGGTACATATTTGGGGTGGCTAGCCCTCATCACTGCACGTGCTACCCCAGCTACGCTATTATTTTTAGTGTGCTAAGCTCAATTAGAATTAGTGCGAGTATGTCTACCCAAGCAGGGAATCACACCCCTGGCTCAAGCTGTAGGCACAGCTGAAGGTCACGTCTATACTACAAACTTCGGTCAATGCAAGTTATGTCAGCATAAAGCCATTGTAGTTAGTATATCGCTTGTATAAATGCATACTTGGTGCCTTCTGTTGGTGCGCCTACTCACTGGGAGGGCTTTTATCGATGTGCCGTGCATCATGGGTAGATATCCCAGTGTGCAACCTGCCACCATCTAGCACATTGTCTTTTGTGAATTTTTGGCAATACATGGTTGGGCCAGAATAAGTTGCACAGGGGAGACCGAGAGCAAGGGTTTAACTTCCCACAGTGCAACTGTCTCCACCCCATAATGTCACCCGTAGGCCATAATTTTCGCACCTGTTTTCAAAATCCCCAAAACCCATGCCGCAGCCCCTCGCTGTCTGCCATCTGGCAGAAGCATGGAGCCTTCAAAGCTCTGCACCATTGTCATAAGCATTGCAAGCACAGGGTGCACATACAAGCGGTTTTGCAGAGCTGCAAGAAGAACCGACTCAGCAGAGAATATGACAGTTTCTTGGAGCACAAATTGCTGTGGGACATGGTGAGAACCAATTCGAGGTTGTTGGTGGGGTTCAGGGACCATTTACAGATTGTGGAGTGCTGTTGCTGGGCCTGAGAAACGAGCACTGACTGTTGGGATTGCATCAGAATAAAGGTTTGGGATGATGAGCAGTGGCTGCAGAACTTTCAGATGTGCAAGGCCACATTCCTGGGTCTGTGTGCCGAGCTCACCTCACCCCAGCCCTCCAGCACAGGGACACCAGAATGAGAGCTGTGCTGTCAGTGGAGAAGCAAGTGGCAGTCGCTCCTTGGAAACTTGCAATGCCAGATAGCTACTTCTCAGTGGGAAATCATTTTGGAGTTGAGAAACCCACTGTGGGGGGTCATTGTCATGCAAATGTGCAGGGCTGTTAATCATCTCCTGCTATGCAGGACTGTGACTCTTGGCAATGTACAGGACATAGTGGATGGTTTTGTAGTGGTGGAGTTCCTCAACTGTGGTGGAGCATTACATGGCACGCATATCCCCATTTTGGTGTCAAACCATTTTGCAACAGAGTATGTCAAGAGAAAGGGCTACTTTTCTATGGGTATGCAAGCTTTGGTGGATCACTGGGGGCACTTGACTGACATCAGTGCTGGCTACTTAGGAAAGGTGCAAGATGCTCGTATTTTTAAGAATATAGGACTTTTCAGAAACTACAAGCAGGGACTTTGTTTCCTGACTGATGGATTACCATTGGGAATGTTGTAATGACTGTAGTGATCCTGGGGACCCAGCCTGCCCCAGGGTCTCCTGGCTTATGAGGCCATACACTGGCTACCTTGACTGCACTGAGGAAAGATTCAGTTACTGGCTCAGAATGACAGTTGAATGTGCTTTTGGTAAATTGAAGGGATGCTGGTGGTGTTGACTCACAAGATTGGATCTCAATGAGAATAATATCCCAATGGTTATTGCTGCCTGCTGTGTCCTGCATAGTATCTGTGACGGATAGGGGGGAAAGGTGCTGCCAGGGTGAAGGGTGGAGGTGGCTGTCTGCCGAGTTTGAACAGCCAGACACAAAGGCTAGTAGAAGAGCTCAACACAGAGCTACATGGCTCAGGAAAGACTTTGAAGGAGCAGTAAGCCTCAGTAATGCTTTGTGGTGTACTGAGCTTCATTTGGCCCTGCTGTTTTGAGGCTTGTTAGGAATTATGTGGTTCTTGGTGTACATGTGCGAATATAATACTGTCAATGCACCTATTAATTTTTGCAGTGCTTGTTGTACATTTATGATTATTACACTGTGTGTGTCACTGATCCTATGAGTTGTCACACCATACAGTAACATGTACTTGGTTGCTTTCAGAACTGCTAGGTACTCTGCAGCATACGCTGTGAACTAATGAAGATGAATTATGTTCCAAAGAATAGAATTTTATTCTGTAACAAAATCAGGGAAAAGAAAAGTCCTTGCAATTTTAAAGCAAATATATTAAAAACTTAACAAATTAATACAACAGCACTTATGAAGGTGAAAGAACATTCATGTCCATTTTTGTTACACATACACCAACTGTGGCTTTCAGAGGTCAGTGCTTGTAAAGCTGTGGTTGTCTTTAATGCCCCCCAGGGTGGAGTGGTAGGGGTAGGATAGTGGCCCCTGGTGCCACCTGCAATATCAAGGGGAGTTGTGCAGGGAGTTGCTGCAGTGGAGTTCTCCATGGACCGCAGAGGGAGGCGAGCACAGGATTGTTGAACTTGTTGGCCCACAAGAGTCTGCAGCATCTGTGTTTGCTGCCAGAGAAGCCCCGTTATGTTCTGGTGCATCTCCCTCTCCTTTTCCTGCTGGGACTCTTGGGCCTTTCTACTCTTTCCTTCTCCAGGCTGTCTGCAGTGTTCATCTTCCAGGCCCCGTGCTCACAGTGATACAGCACTAGCTTGCAGGATCTCATTGAATATGTCACCCCAAGTTCTTGTCTTTTTCCTCCTTATTTGGCTCAGGCATTCCATGAGTGTGGAGGGGGGACCCCTCAAGGCTGAAGTGGCAGCAGCTGCAGATAAAGCACATGGAAGTGCCATTAATTATCAATATAGTCACAACAGAAAGCGAAACTTAAGATTCAGAATTCCCTGCCCTGGCTCCCCTAAAGTTTTAAACAAGACATGCTCATTGACACATCTGCTTGAGAGTGCTTGTGCATGGCGCCACTCAAAGCACAAGCCCTGGTGAGTGGGACCCACCAGGGGGTGAGGGAGGTGAGGAGGGAATTGCTCAGTTGTTTGAAACTATGGTCATACTACTGGCAACATTTTCCATGAGTGGCGGTGACTTTAGCTGATGTCTCACTCCTGAGAGAACAAAGGCAGATAGAGCATGTCTGCTGCTGCTGTTCTGAAGCCGCCCAGGCCCCTATGTTGCTAGCCTGTGTACTGCTGTGGTGCCTGCCAAAATTATCTCTGACTAGTGCGGGAAGTTGTCCTACTGCAGAGGAAGAAATAAGGTTGCAGTCAGGAGAAGATTGCAGAGTCCCTCTACGAAAGTGTCATCAAGATCTCTTGAGAGGATTCAAGAGACATCCCTATGTACATAAACTGCTCCACATGGCTCCCCCTCGCCTAACTCTACAGTGCAGTGAAATGCAGATAACAACTCTACCGTTCTTTGTTGTACCACTACCTCTTCTAGTATGAGTAAATTAATGAAAAGTCGATTGTTGTGCCCTGTTAGTTGAGGGCGCCATCATTGCAATGGGAAATAAATTTACACACTTACCTGAGGATCCATTCCCTACATCGGGCTCATATGTTACTGACTGCAGGACTGACTGACTGGACCGTGGTGGAGTCTCAAATAGTTCCTAGCTCACAGCATAGCTGGACCCCCTGTTTGCATGTCCCCATCTCCTGCTCTTCCTCTTCCATTTCCTCCTCATCCTCACTGTTCATGCCAGGGGCCTATGGCTCCAGCATTTTGGACGTATCGACAGTGATCTATGGGGTGATGACAGGGTCTTCTCCAAATACAGCTTGCAGTTCTTTGTAACAGCAGCAGGTCTGCAGCTTGGCACCAGGTCGATTGTTGGTCTCCCTGGCCTTCTGGTAGGCCTGCTGCAGTTCCCTTGCTTTTATGTGGCACTGCTGTTGGTCCCCGTTGTACTCATACTCCTGCATCATCCGTGCAGTCTGCTCACAGATGTCCACATTCCTACGGCTGGAGCACAGCTTCTTCTCTCCACAGGCCCAGGAGATCCAGTAGCTCCTGTCTGCTCCAGGCTGGAGTGCATCTGGAACATGTAGCCGGCATGGTCAGCTGGGTAGTTGCGCACAACAATGGAGAACTGCGACGTGCGCTGTCCAAGCTGGGCAATCGGGAAAAGGTATTTCACAAATTCATGGGGCTTAAAAGGGACGGGGGACCTTCTGGTCTAGTGACTCCGGCAGCAGAGTTCACAATTGTGAACAGAGCAGTCAGTGTCGGGCATTGTGGGACAGCTGCTTGAGAACTGTTAGGATCAACATAGGTAATGCAGTGTCTACCCTTACACTGTTGACATCAGTACATTGACCATGGCTTAATGCCACTTGGGAGGTGGTGTTACTATGTTGGTGTCATAGGGCACTTACATCAGTGGGTGACACATTTAAGAGTAGACTTGTGCATGACTAGGTTGGTGCAAGGCGGCTTACATTGACCTAACTTTGTAGTGTAGACCGGGCCTTAGTGTCCATGTAGACAAGCCCTAAGACAGACTTAGGAAAGCGATGTAGGAAATAGTTATGATTTCAGGTAGCTTGGAGTAATGTTTTCTTGGCATAATATGGATTCTTATTTGATAAACATAGAGATTCAGGATGGCAGTCTTTAAGTAAAGAAATGTCACTGGACCCACTGATACACAGATGTCAGATGCAAGGGCATGGAAAGGACATTTTTGCCTTCTAACAGAGTATTGAAATAAGCACAAATGCCTCTAACTTTGAATAGCCAGTTTAGCTCAAGCCTCTCAGTTTAACTGTGGAACAATGCACTTACTAGGTCTACTTACCTTTTAGGAAATAAAACAAATGTCCTAGTGCATTTTTGTGCTTTTATACCGGCCAGCATTGTTATTTAAGGGTGACAACACAAATGGTTTCGATTTAGAGATGCAGAGTAAGGTCACATTTTGCCTCCAGAATCTGAAGTAATGAGGATTTTATTTCAGATAACATCTTTGGGATTGATACTTAAAAAAACACAACTTTTACTGGTGTTACGCCAATTTGCCAGGGGCCATTTAGAGAAATGTGTGTGGGTGTATGTGTATGTATGTATAGGTTAGGGTTTGGCATTTTTTTTAATGTAGTAGGACTTGCCAGAGTTCAGGTGGGATTTTATTCTCTACTAAATTGTAGCTGGAGATCAAATGCAGGCAGGTGGGGAAAAATAAGTGCATCTTTTTTGTGCCCAAGTCAGGAGGACCACAAATTAAAGAAATGTAAAGGATGACGTACCTACAGTAAATTTTCCTACAAAAATTTGTTTGTATTACATCACTGACACAGAAAAATCAAGGGCAACAAGGACTGCAACACTGTTAAAAGGGCAGCTGTTTAGCTGGGCTACTCGCTACCAGACAGCCAATGGATTGGTTTGTTAAGACTGTGGATGTCATGCAATCCTCTCTACTCATATCTGCTTTCTTGTGTGCTGGGTGCCTTTCAAAATTCTTGTTGGCTGCTCACAAGAGTGGCAAAGACAGAAGAGCAACATTGGGTCTGTGCTTACATCTTGCATTATCCTTCATCAGCAACAAACCCAGAGCTTTGGGTTTCTGATTGCTTGCTCACTCAGAGAAGGAGCTAGGGCATTTTTGTTTTGTAAACTAAGCATTTATTTCAGATTTTCAGTTCTACATAACGCAGTAATCGAGTGGTGAAAACATGTCCAATTAGGTCTAAAGTTAAAGTAGTTCATATTATGGGGCATTGGTACTCAATATTTTACACTGAAGACAAAAATAAAAATATGGAGTGAAATTTTCGCATGTGCTCAAGGCCAGCATGAAACCCACACACCGCTTAAACCCTAAAAATACAGCCTAAAGGAGCTGACATGGCATAGAAAGCTTTTGCTGGCATAAGGGTGAGTTTCACCCATAATGAAACCAAATCTAATGACCACCAGCCCATGGAAAATCTCAGTCTCTAGAAGAATTGCTGTAGAATATTTTCCACTTTACATTATACTGCATTATGTGCCCACTTGCATAACATGTTAATGACTACCTGCCAACCCATCCTCCTGCATAAAACTCAGTGAAAGAAAAGTGGGAGGGAAGGGTGTTCTGGCTTTTCTTTTGGAAGCCTAAATAGAAAAGAATGTTTAGGATGAAAGGGTGAACAATCTAGTTAAGGTGCTGGTCCTTTTGTGGCAGTTCATTAATAAGATTTGCACGGATTGGCTGTTGGGTTTTCATGGTACTGGAACATAGTGCAGTAGTTTTGGCTGACATCTTGCCTACCTTGGAGTGGCAGAATATGGACTAGGTGCTGATGTAGTATGCATTAAACATGTATGTATGTTTACATGTTGTTAAAGCCATGTCAGTCCCAGTATATTCGAGATGCAAGGTGCGTGAGATATCTTTTATTAGACCAACTTCTGTTGGTGAGAGAGACAAGCTTTCGAGCTTATGCAGAGCTTATGCAGACCTGAAGAAGAGTTCTGTGGGAGCTCGAAAGCTTGTCTCTCTCACCAACAGAAGTTGGTCCAATAAAAGATACCTTCCCCCACCTTGTCTCTCCATAAACATATGGAATTTTTAAAAATTACATTAAAAGGAAATTAAGTTTGCAAAATCAAGAACTCGGAAGTTAGAAAATGCCAGTTATAAGCCACTGAACACAGGATCTTAGAATGAATGGAAAGGTTAGGTAACCTGAACGAGAGGCATTGCTACCCGCTCTGCCTATAATCAGTTGTGTACGTATGTAGCCCAAAGCTGATAGCTGGGTTAGTTTGTACATTGAGATCAGTCTCTACACTCTGTGCATCATTCAGGACATAAGATTTTGATAGTGTTGCTGCTCTGGATTTGGGAGAGCTGATAGATATTTCAGCATTAGGAGACATTTAAAACACTTATAAAAGGCAAAAAGGAAGATGTTTTATTTCCAAAATGTTTTTATAATGGAAAATATTTAGGTCGGACTTGGCTTTATAAATGTCTGTATGACTGTGGCCCATGCCTGGGGAGCCTTAAGGGATACAAAGAAGATGCTGAGTAGAGATTTTGTTTTTATTTTTATTGAGATTTGACTTATGCCAGAATCCACATTCAATTTCTCTGGGTGCAGAGGCTCACCAGGCAGTGGTAGGTGTATGCTCCCTTTGCAGTGCTTAGCTATGTGGAGTCCCTCTTTACCATCATGAGCAGGCAGGGCAGAGCCAATGGGGCAGTTGTGTGGATTTTCCCATCCTCTTGGGAAATAGAGCATGGTAAAGATTAATACAGCCTTCTCCAGTCAATGGACTTCGGCATCAGTCCTGTAAAAAGAACTGCCTGGGGAAACCCCACTGTCTGCTGAAAGCTCCACTGAGCTTTCTGCACAGGTAAGTCAGTCCACTCACATGGTTCTCTTTGTACGATCAAAGCCATAGTTTAAAGTGACTTGTGTAAGATCACAGAGTGTAAATTGTAGAGCCATAAATAGAACCCAGGAATTCTGGGTCCTGGTCCTAGTTCCCTGTTCTCACTACCAGAGCTCACCCCTTCTGAGCAAGAGCTCCACTTTCTTTTGCAAATTTGAAAAGTGTATAAATATCTCTCTTCATTGTCCTTTTTGTAAATTCACCCCATGAGCACAGAAAAAGAACAGAGCCAGGGTTTCCACGGCACTCCCCTCCCCTCCCCCCGGACATCCACCCACCCCAAACTCTTCCACTGGTGTAAGTTTAAGTACTCTTATTTGTGCCAAAATTATCAAATATGACTTTTGTGTAAACATGCCCTTTGTGCAGTGGAACATGGCCTGCCTCCTTTCCGCTACAGAGTCAGCTTTTCAACTCACATTGTGATCCAAAACATGCCTGCTGAATAACAGGCAGCTTGTTATGTGAAGGGAAAATAGTCTACTTATTCCTACTCTGATAGCTTGCATTCTGTAATACAGATCCAAAAGAAAAATCCCTCCCTAGTCAATAAACAACAAAAAGCAGACTTATCTTTTATAGTGTTCTTGAAACAAATGTAAGGTTATAACACTAAAACGGGTTTTATTAAATCTAGGCATGAATCCATATTGAAGAAATAATCTACTGCTTTCTTGCAGTTCCTTGTCTTTTTAATTAGTGCTAGCAATGGGATTGTTAGCTTTTAAGATATGGTAAATATGGGCCTATTAATATTATTGAACATAATACTTCTTAACAAGGTACAAGAAGTGCTGGTAGCTGTAGATATTTTATAGTCAAGTTGAAAGCAGGCCATTTTCTGTTTGACAAATTTTCCTTTATTACCATTGTGTTTAGGTACACAGAACATGAAGCCTTAAACTGTAAACTTTTTCCAGGTGTCTAGAACAGCTGTCGCTGACTGACAGGCGTAGGGAATGCATTGTATGTTTTTTCAGTATTGTGTGGCATGTTTGAACCCCTTTTCACAACAGAAAAGTATTTGGAGTTTAAAATATTTCAGACTCCTTATTTTTCTTGAGAAATGATTCACCAGGTTCTACAGATTAGGAAGGAGACCTTTTCAAGTTTTTTTTACTCTTGGTTCCATTCTTTTAACTTGTATAAAGACTGGATTATAAAGGTTTAGCAGTGATTAGCTCTGTTTACAGTATTTTCTTTGCTCACAGAGTGGGGCACTCTTTTTTTAGAGTGTGTTTTATTTTCCAGTGTTTCTGTTGACTACCTGTTTCTTCTCCTAATTGATTCCAAGGACAATTGCTTGGCGTAACACCTAAAAGTTATTGCTCGCTAGGGCTGTGAATCATAAATCACAAGTGAAAATATGATTTTTTTTTCCCTGAGGAAAGAGAACCTCATTTTATATTCTTGTTTGGGGAACCTTCTGTGGCCATGATTTTGAGAGAGGCCTGCTGGTTGCAGCAGACCATTGCTAGTGAATGTTGATAACCTAGCTCAGTGCAGAAAGCACACCATCATAAGTCAATCCAGACACCCAAATCCAGGGGCGCTGTAGACTCTCTCTTTCTCTCTCTCTCCTGTCCTTATCATTTCTCATTTTTTAATTTGGGTAGGCTGGCTTTTTTCACAAAGCCCAAGGGGAGACTGGAAAACAGTTGTATTTCAAGACACTTTGCGGTCAGCTTTACGCAGCTTGTTCACTTGCCTAGGAAGGATTGTCTCAGCAACATATTTAGTGTCTCACCAACATGGAAGGACTGACTTTTTCAGTCACTTTTGTTTGGTAATCACAAATAGAAGAGAGAATCACATCCCTCCCATGGTGATAAGGACAGCCCACTTTAAGGAGCAATCAATCATCCCTTTGTTTGGTTGCATCCACCCCTCCTGCCTTTAGGACAAATATTTCTAATCACCCAAGGAAATCAAAATTGAAAGCATCAGAACCTCTGTGAATTAGATGCACGCTACCTAGCTTAAAACGTCTGAGCAATTGCATGCAGTAAGTTTTCACAACGGCAAAAGTATCCCTAACTAGAGATACCAGGTACCACATATCTATTAACCAATTGTCTAGATCTTTTTACTACAAAAGAATTAGGGGTTCTTTCTTCAAACCTTATTTGGCCACAGGGAACACCATATGAGGATTTGCTGTTGAAACAACCCACATAACCATCCCTGTTTCTTCTTATTCTGTATCAGTACTTCCCCATTTAATCTAATACTTTATTTCTTCTAGAAGCACGTTCTCCTCAGGAGATACATCTTTCCATTGTTTTCAGTCCAGGAAAGACAGAAGAAACTGGTCTCAAAAACTGTTTTCTGCTGAGTGGCTGTCTAATATCATATAGCTACCAATGTCTTTATTTGTCTTGCTTTACATCAAATAGTCCCTAATGCAGTGGTTTTCAACCTGTGGACAGCTGGAGGTCTGCAGACTTAGTATGCAGACTAAGATTTCCAAAGGAGTCCGCACCTCTATTTGAAATATTTTAGAGGTCCACAAATGAAAAAAGGTTGAAAGCCACTGATCTCGTGCACAAAATGATCAGACCAGTGTCTCTTATGTTTTATTGCCAACTTCAGTGGTGAGTCTCAGGTCCACCTAAGCCTGTTAGAATAGAATCTCAGGCTATATCCTGATAACAAAAATCCACCATCAGTCCCCCAATGTAGAAGGGTAAGGTAAAGGCTTAATGGGACAAAAACATTTACTATTCAATTCACAAAGTTTATCCAAAACCCCTAGTAGTCACCACTGTAACTCGGCAGTCTAAAGCATTGGCGAAGTATTCTCCCACAGCAGAGATCAAACCCACAGGATACTGGTGGCATGAGATGTATCTGATCAGCACACAGGTGATACTCTACCCATGTCACAAAACCTCTTCAGATTTATGTTATGTATAGGAATGGAATAGGAAATAGGATCAATTCACAAAGTACGTTTTGAAACTCCTGAGGTGAAGGGTTGCTATTGTCCGCCACCACTGAACTGACTCCTTGCTGTGACTGGAAGCACCAGAGATATCGTAGCTGCAATGTCAAGTAGTAGCTGAAGCAAGAGGCTATATTCAGGTTATGTCAAAAGCTACTGGGAGATCCAGTATGACCAATATAGAACAATACAGTATCTGGAAACAGTACAACAGCCTGCCCCTCAAACATCAAAATCCCATTTCTGTTGATCCTTGGTGTGTGTAGCAATTCAAGTTCAGCAGGAGTTGTCAAACTTCCTTGTTGGTGAAGAATCCCTTTTGCATCTGATCCATGATGTCAGAAAGAATCCACTCTCATCTTGGCCTGAGGAGCAAGTTCCTGATATTGGGAACTATGTGTAACTCTATGGCTCAACTTACACGAAGGCCACGTTTCTTAGTTGTCGATACTGGTAGGAAAATGACAAACTTGCCAGCCACTTGTCTTGTAGAAGAACTGGGATAGTTGGAATAGTGCCAGGCACACAGCCAGAGCTGTGGGTCTGTTTCAGCAGAAGTGGATGGGAACGCAGCAACTTGTAACACAAAATCACCCTTCACTGTCTTTGGTAGCCACGGGATGGTTCTAAAAAGTGGCATGTACCTGGCATGTGGTACCACAATATTTAAACAAAGCCACCAAGTTTTCAAGATATCTTTGGCATGCCGCACTGTAATGCAAAAATGCCATTTTTTAGTGACATGCCAGCCCGCAACTAGGGGATCCAGGATCTTTCCTGTAGAGAAGTGATAACATTTTCACCTATTACCCCCTCAAAATCTTTCCTCTTGTAGCCAGCATAGGAAGGGTTGACACTGATTGACCATGAGACAGGGGTCTTTTAAGGCCACAGTCGGGAGGGGTAAAATAATCCGACAAATCATGTGAGTTTTGAAATTCTGGAAACTTTGAAAAAAATATTCACATGTATGCACAATGCCACAGTGTAAACATCCCCCAGTATCCTCAGCAGGTCCATGTGCTCAGTGAAGTCCCAACTGTCAGATTTTCCTACTGGAAGTATGAAAATATATCAGTACGCCACGCAACCCACCTTTCTCATGGACGTACAGTAAGACAGAGGTGGCACATTGAAAGAAGCTGCCTAGATCCCGCAGGCCCACTTTTAGAAACCGCTTCAAGGGCATCCAGTAATAAGAACCCAGGAGGGCTGCCCCCACCTTAAGGATCTGCCACTTGATGGGGGCCACTAAAAGCGTGCAGAAGCAGAAAGGGTTTGTGATGTGTGCAGCCTGCTCATGATCCCATCCAGGCTCGTGAATGTCAGGGATTTGTGTAACAGCGTAATCCTCTAGGAATCACATGGCACCTCCGCCACATTCCCTGCATCTACCCTCATTTGTTCTTTTGCTGCCTTACCACGGAGAAATAAGAGCAACTATTGACATCCTTAAGATACCTGAACAGCCTACAGATGGTACTGCTCACTTATGAAGGGTTTTCTGGCACAATCTTATCCATATCCTTATCCTGGAAAAAGTAACTAATCCCTTAACCTTTGCCTGGGCTTTCATCATGCAAATCATCTCTAATCCCTGCAAAGGAGTCCTCTTCCCACTGTTCACCATTGTCTGCCTCATTGGCAGGCATCGCTTAACTTTCCAAGAAATTCTCTTGGTGCCTTCTTCCCTCTGATCTTCTGTGATGATGCCTGCCTTTTCTGCCATGTACTCGAATGGAGTGGTGGGAGGCGGGGGCTGTGTGAGTGGCACCCTGTGCATGAGAGCCCATGGCAGGAAAGCAAGGTTATGCTGTTCTCTCTTTTGGATATTAGCCTGCCTTCTGATTTCCTTGTGTAGTAGTTGAAGAAACAGGTGGTCGGTGACAATCCTCCAAAAACCATCTACCCCATTTTCCTTGTGCTCCTCTGTAAGGGCCTGAATCTCCTGCAAAAAGAATCTTGTGGAGAGACTTCCAGGCATCATGGCTGGAAATTGTAGGACTGCACGGAGTGTCCTTTGGCATTGTCACTGAAAGAAAGGAAGATTGAAGGCACCTGGAGGAGAGAAATGAAAGAGGGGGCTATTTAGCCTGCAAATCCTTATCAGGCTGCCTTTTAGGAGCCTTCTCTTAACCGGTCCACACTATCTCCACGCACTATTGTTGTGATTGACTGAGCCATGAAGACTAATTGACTGCTGCTCCTGCCCCAAAAGCTGTGTCCCTGCCTGCTGGCAAGGAATTGCGTCAGGCATATTTTTGTTTTCTGGAAGTCACAGCTGATGTCTTACCCTCACAGCCAAGTCCCAGGATGCCACCTACCTCTTTGGGCGTCAGTCTAGCCCTTTCTATAGTTTCTCCATATGCGCCTCAATTTTCCGCTCTGTTCTTCCAGTTTATATTTTTATCAGCCTGTAACAACTTGTTGGTAGTGTATGAGATGAAATGTTCAGCTGAAGACCTAGGTAGAGGGAACTGGCAATGCAGCAATGCTTTTCAGTCCAACTCTTCTCTGTATCTCTCTATAATGTGCATTTCTCGGTAGTGGTTTCTTAGAGTAAAAGTCCCACCGTATCTAAAAGGAACATATTGTTCCGGATATGTCCTGAAATTTGGCTTTTTGTAGCATGGAACAAATGAATATCCAAAAGTTAGCTGAGAGCTCACATACATAGTGCACTGTGGGTTTTTGTTTGTTTGTATTTACTACTTACAGCCCAATTGAATGATTTAGATGTCTAAATTAGGTGCTTAAATTTAGGCATAATTTAGCCCTTTAATCAGCCCTGAAATGCCCAGTTTGGGTATTTAGGCACTTAAATGTGGGTGCTTAAATGCCCATTTTTGGCATCTAAGTGCTGTTTGAAGTGCCTAATGTGATTTAGGTATCTAATTTTAGGCACCCAAAGCTTTAAAATTGAACCCTTAATGTCTTAAAAGTTCTGTAATCCAAATTCTGTTTTCAGTTAACTAGTGGAAATCCACTGAATTCAGTAGCGTTATTCAGGATTCTCACTCGTGTTTAAGAACACAAATTGGCTTTGTATGTGAAATATTTCTGGGTCTCTAGCATACAAAAGCACGGCTTGTAAACTCATTGAGAAAGGCATTATATGCCCAAGTACAAGCTGCTACAATTGGAACAAGCACTGACCAGCATTATTACTCATGTGAAGAATATTTACCATTGACCTTTATATAAAAAGTGTCTTGAGATCATTACATGTGGAAAATACTGATATTTTTCTACAAATAAATGTTAGGGTAGTTAATAGTCATAGGCTGTGTTTGTCAACACCCAGCTTGCAAATAGAGAGGTGGATCAATTAACATGTAATGGACCTGAAGGACATCTGTAGATAAGGGTTAAACAATCTATTAAAGCTGAACCCATGAACCTGTTCAAACTGCAAGAGTTGTTTGTTCCAATAAAACTTTTGTCTCTGCTGTGTACATATTTTATAGAATGTGTCTTTCATCTACAAGAAACACTTAAAGTCAGGTTTTTAATATAATGTTGGTAGCAAAGTATGAAGGACAGAGGAGGTAACAGAGAAGGCAACTTGCTAATGCAAAAGCAGTGTACTGAAAGTCACTTTTATTTCTTATTTATAATCTACATGCACACTCTGGATAATAGATGACAACGCTCATTCAGTACTTTAACTTCAAAGCAGAGAGAAGGCATGGATGACAGAGCTGGGAGCTGGAACACAAAGGTACTAACAACAAGAGGAAAAATGCCTGTTTACTGGATTGCATTTGTTAGCACGCTGTCTTCAGATATTGTTCCCCCAGGAGTAGTGAGAATATGTGCTGCACGAACAATGATTTAACATCTGAAAATGGTACTTAAAGAGTTTTCTGTCTGGTAGTAATGTGATGAAGGCTTCTGAATGGAACCTGGGGACTTCATTTCTTCTATTTATCTATATGTCTCTCTGGCTTTAGTCAACGGTAATTACATATTTAACCCCTTAAATAAGTTTAACCCTCTCAGTACCAACTTCCTTTTTTTTTTGGTCTCACATCTGCTTTTGTTATAGCACAGCTATGCTCCTTGAATTCCTTGCCAAAAAAAATCAAAAAGACAACAGAATTTTGGAGAAGTTGTAGCCAGGGAAATGCATTGAGAGTAATACCAAGCTCCACCTCTCTTGTGGAAGGAAAGCAGTTTGAATGTAGATGATAGCAGCGGGGTAAAGTGTTCTAATGGGTTCAGTATAGCTGGGAGCCTTATAGAAGAGAGAGGGAGAGCTGTAATAAGGGAGGAAGTTATAGATAGTGCTCTAAATCAACAGTATAAATTTGCTGCTTACTTCAGCAGTATACTTTTTTTGCAGCTTTTTCAATTAACACTTATTCTGGGGGGCTTGCTTAATAGCTTATGTGAAACAAATATTAACATAAATTGTTTAATTATATCAAAACCTTGAATTCCTCCAAGATGAAAAATTGTTTTTAGCTAAGAATACTTTTGCAATAAAACATCCTCTAGTTAAAGTAAATGAGCTCTAAGGAAAGCCATAAGATTGTAGCTGAGGTACTTTTACAGTTTATTTTCATGGTATTTAAATTATGACACCAGTGGGTATTTTTAATTAGTGCATCTTTAAAGTGTGCACTTGTCTACATAAGCCATTTTGGCAAATTTGAGAAATTCATACAGTGGTTGCTGTAAAAGAGGCCAGCACAGCCTACAGGAATTAGAATTAAAAGTTTCTTCAAGCTGTTGTCAACATGACCACATCTCATTAACTTAAAAAATTGAGATTATTTGCCTTAAAGCTTGATTTGACTAACAGTAATCAAATATTAGGCTCAACAGAGAAGGAGGAAAACAGCTTCTCTGTTGTGATCTGTATCTTTAAGTGTTTTCTGGATCCCTTTAAACAACTATGTAAGATTTCTGTTTTGACAAATATAATGGGGGGGAAGGGGAGAAGGAAAAATAGATAGCTTTGAAAATAATCTCAGTGTAGTCTTATTTTACGCTCTGACACATTATTTACTAAATTTACGCAACATAAATATGATGTCTCTGATACTTTTCATTAAGTAGTTGGAATTAATTATCTTGTATACTTCCCTGAATTATCAAAGTTTAAGTACTGGAAACTGGTTCCATCTTATGATGATGGTCTTCTTCAACGGTTAAATAGACATGAACCTTGCATTTATATCCTAGATTCATTTTATTGTTTTAACAAAAAGATGATGTAGGTTGCAAAATTGTTCATGAAATCAGCCAAGATAGAAAAGTGCTTCATGCATTCTTTCAGTAGCTTGTTAGTTCAATCTGTGGGGGGAAAATATCTCTTTGGGGCAATAATTAAGGTATTTGAGTATAGGAAATCTACAGTGCTTGAATTCAAGAGAGTAGAGCAGTCAGAATCTGATATTATATTCTTCTATGTTTTCCTACTAAACAAGAAACAATGTCATGCCTAGGTGTAAACTATGGCACATATTATTTAAAAAGGATGCAGTTAAACAAAAGAAGATAAAGTCTTGTGCCTTTTTATGTCTTTGAACTGAGAACATGTGCTGCATTTTACTAAAGGAACATGAGCTTTGAATGTAAGTAACTGGTTTTTGCATTAGGTACTCCCTGGAGGTAGCAGAAAAATATCATGTCCCTGCATGAAATGCGAATGTGAAATCTACCAGAAAGAAATATTTATGACCATTTTATGCTTGATTAGACTTGGATGACATCTGTTAGAAGACAGGGACTGGACAAAGAGAGAGACGCTCGGGGGCAAATGTTAACAGAGTTGTTTAGATGATGCTGGGGCAGAAGCGTCCATTTACTGCCAGGCAAAACATAGAATTGTGTTAGCAAAAGTGCAGCTGACAAGAATTCACTGTGATGGAGACACTGTAAACCGACTAGCTGAAATAGTAAAAATACAGCTGCTGATATTCACTACACTGCCACAATTTATGGTCAGGGATCTCAGCTAAACACAGATACTGTAACTTTCAGAGATCAGATACATTAATACAGTTATATAAATGTGAGTCAGTTCTGCAAAGACGACAGCCTCCCTTTTTGCAATTGTTGTTCACCATGCCACAGCATAGACCTAGAAGAACTGAAAAATCATCCTTCTTAAAGACTAAACAAAACATACTGCGTTGAAATAACCAACCTGAGTGTTTCTGTTCCATTACTAACTTACCACTCATACTTTCCCCCTGTAAGCTGTGATCCTGCTGTCCTCTCTGAATGAAACTTGCTCCTTAGCTGAATTAATTTTTCATTTGAATGTAAGGGGCCAGGTTCTGATCTCCTCCTTTACACTGCTGTAAATCCAGAGTCACCTCATTACAGCCCAATGGAGTTATGCCAGATTGACACTGGTATAATTGAGATCAGAATCCGGTGTCAATAATTTAATCTTCTCAGATGGTGCCAGTGGTTTAACGTCAAAAGTTTGACAAACATTTGATCAATTTTTAACAATTTAGCTTGAAAGCACATAAATGCTGTTTATTGTGTTTGCAGAAATGGTCTTTTATGGCTTGAGGTATGAACACTCACTTCTTTCTGGTTCTTTTCCCAGCTTTCTTTTCCTGTAAATTTTCTCTGTCTGGAATGCTTATGGGAAATGTTATTTTGTTTTTGTTTGCAGCAGTTCTGTTGTTTTGATTTTGTCTGAGTGGTATGGAAAACAGTACGTCACTTGGTGTGGGTGTTTTGTCTATTGGCCATTTGGCTATTGCACATATATTTCTCATACTCACTACATGATGACAGGAGAACCCAAATGGCATAATTTTCCAGCTGAATTTTGCTTTCCAGTTTAATAATAGTGAAGGGAAAACAAAGTTAATAGATTTAGCAGTTTCGATACTGCTCACGTGCTGATAGATGACTTTAGATTTTTTTTTCCTGTGTGGTTAAGGAGCTATTTAGACAAAGGTCATATTAATGCATATATCTGTTTCTGTAATAAACTGCATAAGGATTATGTTACACATTTTGCATACAGTTGTGAAAAACTGTAATTTAAGTTGCAAAACCCATAAAAGGGCAATAAACAATTTTAATATCATTAGTATGATTAGTTTATGGTACTTTTATCCTGTTTTTAGGCAGTACAGATCATATGCTCTACCAATAAATGTCTTTTAATTAAAAATGATTTAAAATAAAAAATTTTGATTTGAAAACAGTACACAATGTTCCCAAGATAACTTAGAGGTTATAGCTGAATAGAATTAAATGCAGGACATACTAATTCCTGCTTAGAAATTACAGTGTTAGGTGTGAGCATATTGAAAGAGTATAGAATTCAGCTTTAAGAATAGATAATTTTTTTGTGTAGTACAGAAATACAAAATGGAAAGTATGATTAATTTTTCAATTTCTCTCTGCAGATATCTAATAATTGTACCCCTGGACAGCCAAAGGCTTCCATTAAAGATTTAAAATGCAAAAGAAAGGTAGAATCAAAAAGATGGTATTTTGGATTAAATAATGTAAAATAACTGTAGGGCAATAGCGAAGTGAAAGCTATTGGCAAAATAAAATCTTGGCGTTGACTTTCCTTGAGACATGCTTAAACATTTACACAGATGCATGCATCTTGTTATAACAAGGGTGTTAACAGAAAAAAATATATTTGTAAGGTTGCTTAAACTGGCCATGATTTTCAAATACATTTTTGTCCTTCAGATATTGATTCACTTAATCATGGTGACATCATATAAAAGCATGATACATGGCAATGTCGTATGGAAATTCATATAAGTGCATTGATAATGTTGCCCAGCATACAGAATTTGTTAGAAATCCACATAATATATTGTTTCCTTCACTGAGCATCTCCAAATATTGGGAGGGAAGAAAGCACTTTGCAACAGCCACCTGTGAATGTATTTTTTTTTCTTAAATAAAGCTAACTTTTATAAGCCTAGAGAAAAGGAACATTGCATTTTTAGTATATAGAAGCTGTCAGAAAGGTCCAGCTGGACTTATCCTCCCTGTTCTGTACTGTCTTTATCACTTTGCTCAGTTCCACATAATAACATCTTCATCTGAGATTGCTGTGGCACAGGGGAACTGCATTTGTTGATCAAATTTGGCTGGATAACACTGTGATCTCGTATCCTGAAGTGCAGAGATGTGCCTGGAATACGTAAGCATAAAGCTAGCCTCTTGATTGATTGATTCTGCCTGTCACAGGACAAGATAACTGGATCAGTAAATACCCTGTGCACTTCAACTTCATCTACACAATCAAAAGTGAGGGCATCATGGGGCTGAAAAACACTGAGGCATGATGGGAATATATACATTTCAGAATGATAGCCAGGAACTTACAAAAAGAGAAGATTCTTGTTGTGTGTTTATACATGAATAACATGAATGTTACATTAATTTCTGTATATTTGCAGTGGATCTGATTGAGTGTTGATTTAGTTCAACTTCACAGTGGTGTAACACCACTGACGTCAATCAAGTTACACCAGAATCAAACTGGAGTAATGCACTGGTGAATCAGGCCCAAGGTCTTTTAGTTAGAGTGAACAAGATGCATCCGATGAAGTGAGCTGTAGCTCACGAAAGCTGATGCTCAGATAAATTTGTTAGTCTCTAAGGTGCCACAAGTCCTCCTTTTCTTTTTGTGGATACGGACTAACACGGCTGCTACTCTGAAACAAGTTTATTTTGTGCCTCTCATACTTGAGTGGCATGCTATTTATGAGCTAAAGTTGCCATATTGTTTTATTCAAGTTATATGAAGATATCCAAGGAACTGAAGGTACTCTGTGGTTTGGCAAAATGTTGGCCTCCTTCTGAAAAGGGCTGAGCATCTGAAAAGGAAGGATCCAGGCTATTTGACTTTGGAAATTTAGAGTGAATTGTGAATGAAAATGAAGAACGGAAAATAAAATCAGAAGTGCACGCACACAAAATCCTGCACATGGACAACATTTAAAGAGCAAAAAAGTCCATGTTTATGGTTTATTTAAATGAAAGCATAATGTGGCGAAGAAACTGGTGTCTTCAAACTTCGCTGGACATTGCAGTGGTATTTTTGGGTCAGAAAATGACGGCCAAAGTTGGTGTTTGAATATGCAATTCCAAGAAAGGTCTAAAGAACAGCGCTTCTTTTTAGAAAACATGGATGACAAGTGATTTGTTGACGGGGAAAAAAACGTTTGTCCATCAGTAGCCCTCAAATTTTAGGTTTGTCTGCTGCTCTTGTGGTCTCTAGTAGGTTTCATGGCCCATGTAAGATGGTAGGGCAAGAGAGATGTGTCTGTTCAAACTAATGATGGCTTTAACTTAGTGATATTTGGATACATGCCCTATGTACGTCTTAAAATGAGACATTGCTCTCCAAAGGCATGTTCCTGCAGAAGTCAGTGACAACACTCCCATTGAATAGAATGGGGTAGAATCAGGTCTTTGAAGTATGATCCTGCCATCCCATTGGTATCAGTGAGAAAGTTGCCTGAGTAAGGACAACAGGAGTGGGTCATACATTTTCCTTGTGCTTGCTTGGCTACTTGAGCACCTTCTTTGGCAGAGTTGTCTTACTCCTAGGAGAAACGGCTTAGAAGCTCATGAAATACTGAGTGACTTGTTTATTTGGTTTTATTTGTGTTAACAAAAATGGCTTTTGGCCATGTGTGTCTACGTTGTAGGTAGCTTTAATTTTTTTTTATGTTGCTTAATTGGAAACCCGTAAAACTATATAAAAAAATGTGTGTGATAAAATATCTTAGGGATGGAAGATATCCCTTAGCAGCTAAAAGTCTTATCCCACAGTCTTGATTCAGGCTACAACTCCCATGAGCCTATGTATGCTACAGTTACAGCCTTCTTAGGAGACATGGCACGTGATTTCTTTTATAGTGTAGACTGGAATTTTGGTTGCGATTTTTAAAGGCGCGTAAGGGAGTTAGGTGCCCAGATCCCATTAAATGTCAGTGGAATTTGAGTTCCTAACTCCCTTAGGATCCTTTGAAAATCCCAGCTTTAACCATGCTCCTGGACCACACATGTTTCAGCACTGACACGATTCTGGGATACTACAGAGATGAGCACTATAGGTATATGGTAAAGCCAAATCTTTAATCCTGTTCAGCCTCATGGATCAGGGTCACTAGAAGATGGAACTGTGTTGGAGCCAGTGACACCGGTGTTACAAGCAGATTCCCTGATTCCTAACTGTAAAGTAGGTTTGCCCTTAAGCTGAGTAAGGACTGCAGCATTGGCCCCAAATTTTAGAATTTGGCCCGAAGAAGGAGGTTTTAGTAAGAGAAGTTTACTGATGGCTGTTACTTTTAAATTGTTTTTAGAATAATCTAAAATATTTAATTTGACATTTTAACTTTACACTTTTGACTTTATACTAAAATCTAGATGAACACACCTTGCTGTAAAACTGCTACAGGACTCCTTCTGAGGCTTGCACCATAGAATCACCTGATGCCTAGTGACAGAGAGTGACAGAATTCACGCATCCCTCTTGTCACTAACTAAGGCGGGCCACTTTTCTGCTTGTCGCATGGTTTGGCTCATACCTTGCCATTGCACAGCAAAAAGTGCTTAAGTAAATTCATGTTTATTTCCACTTTATATGGAATCCACCACATCCCCATCTTTCTGAATGTGCCGATTTGCAGGGCTTGGTTTCAGCATATGCATTGCTCCCAAGTGCTGTATTTTTAAGTGCATAATGTTTGACCACATAAAGGAGAATCGTGTGCCTTCATGCTTCTATAAACTTTGACATCCCACCATATTGTCACTGTACTCTGTAGCTATTCTCTGCCCTAATCTGTAGCATCACCAGCATTGACTGATAGTCACCAAATCACCAAGCTCCATATACTGTACTGTTCATTCATGTATCTGTCTGAGTTTGGTTATGGTACCATTCCTTCCCTGTTACAACCCTGGTTTGCTGCCTGTGTTTACAGGTAAATCATCCAAAGGAGTGTTGGTGGCTGTCGTTTAAACACTCTCTGAACATAAGTTTATAACTCATTTTACAAGGTTCTCCCCGGTCTTGTCGCACTTGTCACTGTAGTATATATATTTGTACGCGAAGTGTTCTAGCTTTTTAGCATCAGTTTGACTTGGTAGACATGCTACTGTATATGTTGGATGTGGGTTGACATTACCTTCTTGCCAAGCCTGCGTGTAGTTGGTGGCATCTGAAGATTTGCTTAGGTTTCTGATGGTTGCAGTACTTGGCATCTTTGTTCCTTAACATTCCAACTGTTAACCATTTATTTTGATTAAGAAACTGGGCACTCTGCTTCCCACATGGTTAGTTATAGCAGTAATGTCTCAGTAAGGCTCCACACCTACAGAGCTTGTAGTGATTTCTGATTAAATGCCCAGAGGTGCTAGGCCCAGCTTTGCAAGTTAATGGCTTTTTTCTGTGTGTGTCTGTGTGTGTGTGTACATACACAGACAGTACAAACTGTTGCTGCTGTTGACTAAAGGCCCAGTCACGCATGGTGCTGAGCACTTAGTGATGTTTTCTGAACTGACTTTAGTGGCAGTGCAGGATACTTGGCATCTTGCAGCAACAGTCCTTAAAGGCATAGATCAGTGACAAATGACCTCCAACTCTAGAACTCTGTGTGGTGTTTGAGAAGTCTGTGGGTATGGTACGGAGTTCTTTTCAGGTGAGCCAACAGAGGCACTGATCACAGGAGGCCTGCCTGTGCTACCTGACACCCCATATAGTGTAGAGAGGGCTGACCAAATGAATCAGGGCTCATGAGATTCCTCTCCTTTTATCCAAGCAATGAGGAAAGGAGGGTAAGGGCAGGAAGACGAGAGAAGAGGACTCCTTCCCCTTTTACCAGCAATATGGAATAGGATGATAGAGAAAAATCATTTTCTCTCCCTGCAGCTAAAAGTATGGGGAAAGAAGAAATATCTCCCATTTCTTCCAAGCATCTGGGATGTAAGAGATATAGAACATCACATGGCTTTATACGCACACATATGGCTTGTAACACACAATATCATGGCGCTGCATCACTTTATGATCATGTGGTGTCAGAGAGGCAACATCATAATGCAGAGATAAATGTCAAGGAATCATTGTGTGTTGCTGCAACCCGATTCAATTGTGAAGTTGTTCTGCAGCGTTGAGTACCACTGGTACAAAGATGGGGCCGCAAGCAGCATTACTCCACTGATCTAACGTTTCTGACCTGATTTCTCCCTTCATATCAAGTGGTGTCATGTAAAGCACTTAAACTTCCACAAGGACAATTCATAAGACGTTAGACAACTGGTGGTGTACGTCATGGTGTCGTCCCAAAAAATTAGTAAATTTCCATGATGAAGTGGTAACAACTAAAAACTCAAGAATTGCCAACAGTTACCACATGGTGGTATGTGAGAGATTTGCAGTCATTTGTATTTGACGCATAGGAAGAAATCTTGTTTATTTTTAAATGGTGACCACTCTTCCTAAATGTGTGATGAAACGTAGAAGAAGGCTAAAACTAACTGTAATACACCACAACAGCAGAACATGTCTTTAAAGTGGCACATAACCATAACTTTAAATAGTGTTTTACCAACCATTAAATGCTTGAAAGTATTTATTTGAGGGTAACCATCCAACAGCCCTTCACAGTGATCAAAAGTTTTGCAAAAAGTGGTTAATCATGTAAGATGGTGGATGCAAAAGTCTAGTAATGAATGTATGAATTACAAGTGGCCAGAATCCTTGTAAATAAAGCAAATCTGTTGGGGATCGGAGCCTACTACTTTGTTTCATGTAGGTGTATCCTTGTCCTTCTTTCTTTTCTCTATTCCTTTCTCTGAGCAGGTGAGAGGAGTGACTTTTAAGCAGCATTTGCAGGTCATCTTTATAAACTACATATGGTTATGTGAGAAAATTCCTAAATCTGAAACGCCGAAAGAAGGTGGGGCAAGTTTAGGAGTCTAATGATAGTGCTGCACCATGGGACTTGTTTTCCTTGGCTAGAACCCTTTGACAAGGCTGATATATTTATGTACAAGCTAGTATTTAGCTTGGAATTTTACACATGTGAATGATGAACTAAACAGAACTCATTTATTTTTCCTTCCCTCTGTAGCTTTTTGAAATGTGAGGTTACATATTGCAGACAAGTCTCAACATATCCACCCTGTGCTTGACCACTAGAATTAATAACTAGCCACATTCCTTGATGATTCTATAGGGATTGGAAGCTAGGCAGCAGAGTTTGCTATGCACGAGAGTTAATAAAAATTTTCATTGCTGGAGGAAAGCTTATATACAGTAGTCTGTTTGTCCTGTATTTCAACCACCTGAGTCAGAGCCAAAAAAGCAATTGTCTACTACATATTTCAAACAGATGCTGAGGGGTAGAAAGGGTGACTAGAATTCACAGCAATAAAATGCTGGCTCTTTAAGTTCCCTTGAAGGAAGTGAACCCATAAAATTTTTGCTGCTGACTTGTTTGTCCAGTTCTTTGAAGTATTTAACATTAATTTAGCCTGCAAATCATTGCCACCTCAATTTTTCATTGAAGTATCAAAGCCTGTTAAACACATAACCTTAGAGTGCACAAAAATTGATTCTTTTAGCAGATGTATTCATTTAAGAGTTATCCATTTAATAGGTTGTTATTGAAGCCAGTCATACAGTATGCACGGTATACTTAGGTTTATTATTTTTATCATTCTTAATTTGACTTCCACTAGGCAAGTGTGTTTTAAGTGGAGTTCTTTCATCCATTTCCTCCCCTGTGTACTTTTCCATTGGTCTCTTCCATGGCATTTCCTTGTCATAAGCCTAAGTAGACAGTCGAGAAAATCCTGGTGGGGACAATTTCAGATTATACACTCAAGATTCCTCTACCCTGTCCTACCTGGCGAGTTGTCCAAGTAGAGAAATCAAGGAATTGGAAGCCACTGGTGGGGAAATAGTAGTGAGATCAGGGCTTAAATCCAGCCAGAGCTGTCTGGAGTGGAGTGCTGGTAAATATTTTCCAAACACGCGGGAGCCCTGGTGCCTCCCACGGGGCTGAAGTGGAGAGCCTTGGGGGCTCTGGGAAATAGTTGATGAGAATTTAAGTCCTGAGTGAGATCTTTCTGCTGAGTGGCCCAGATCAGAGCAGTCTCCCAGTGCCTTGGGGCTGTTCTGGAGGACTGGTAGTGGAATCAGGATGAGCAGGAGTTCTAGCTGTTTAATGGGAGAGACAGGACCTTCCTCCAGTGCACAGACAGAGGCCAGTGTCCTAGAACTGGCAATGTAGGTGTCTGGCATGCCCGTAGGGGAGAAAGCAGTCACGATGGGTGCCACCTAGATGGCGCTGACATTCATGGTTTTTTTTTCTGGCCCTACTACTGTTCTTGCATCAATTACCATCTCTTCCACTTTCCTCTTTTACCATCCATTGGGATATAGAAGGCTCCACTGAGGAGACGTGACTTTAAAAGGGAAGTTTGGGTAGTCATAGCATAGGAAAAGTGAGTTTGAAAGTAAGGTCATAATGATTATCTTGCTAGTCATTGATATTATGGTGCAGCAGTAGATGTCCCAACCTGTTTCCCACCAGTTGGAAAAACAAATGCAAAAATTTGTCACGGGACATTTACGGTCATCATAATAATAAAACAAACAAGCCATGTTATATTTCCTCAAGGAAAAAATCAGTTTTTATTAAAACTGCATTCATATTGCAGATGTTTCACATACTCAAAATGATGCTCACCTGGTGTAAATTGTCACAGCTTCACTGCAGCTTAGGATCTGCCTCAAGTTTTCAACAGAAAATTCATTATGAATATTTTGCACAGTTACTGTTTTTGGCCACTGAGATGTGTGAGAGGCAGTTGGGCATTGTGGGCAGCATCCATCAGCTGTCTGTTTCAGCTAAAAATGAATAATAGTAAATCACTTGACAATTTAAGTATCAACATTACCATCTTTAGGTTTCAGAGTTAACTTACAATTAATGTGAGTGGGGCAGTTCGCATTTCTCAAGTGTTCTTTCAGCCGGTCTTTTGACACAGGGGATAGTCATATCCACAAGGGCTATTGACATTATTTATTTTAAGGAACACTCAGATTAGTCATCAAGGAGTAGATTCCATTGCAAATTACCAAGGCACACGATACTCTGAGACCCTGATTAAAAGGCCTTCTCCTTTTTTTCCCCTTTTGACTTTGTTTCTTTTCCTTGTATCTTCTTACTTTGCTGATATTGTGCTTAGTTTTTAAAGCCCCTACTTCTGCTGTCCTGAATTGACAATCCTCTGTTTTATGGTGTTGAAGAGTCAGCCCCTCCTCTGACCGTCCCTCCAGAGGTGCTGTCGTGACAGCAGTGGCAAAAATGGAGGACATTAGTGGTGAGGAAAGCTTTTAAAAAACACCATCAAAGCTAACTTAGAAAAAAAAATAATACCAGGGGTGTCAGTTGAGAACCAGCAGGCTGGCGACCCTACTGTGCTGTAGTGGGAATGTAGCAGCCTCAAGGCTCTTCAAATGATTGGTGACATGTTCAAGATATTGTTAAATTGCCTTTTTCATTGGTTCTTGAGTCTTCTGTTTTAAAGACAATTCTTTGGAAGAAGTCAAGAGAATCCTGCTCAGTTTAGAGATAAATCTGAGCTTTATCAAAATCAGGGGGAGTGGTTGGATCTGAGGGTTTGGTATGAGACCCGTTTCTCTTTCTATATAATGTTATGTGGCCATACTAGAGTTAATCTGTAATGCATCAGGATGTTAACTGGAGAGTATACATAAAAATGGCCCTACTGGGTCAGACCAAAAGTCCATATAACCCAATATCCTGTTTTCTAACAGTGGCCAGTGCCAGATGCTGGTATTTTGGTGTTTGTATTTTGGCATCTTTCCCTGATAAACAGTCTGTGAAGTGTGCTTGTGAAAGAAAGCAAGAAAGTTAAGTAGGTTTTAAAGCTACGTAAAATACTGAAATGTATCTGTAAAAGTATCTTATGGCTGTTTAAAAAGAACAGGGTTTTTTTATTCTGTGTTTTCTGCACCAAAAGTCGAATATGTAGATTTATATGGTAATAAACTCAATGGATATATTTCATATTGAAGCAAAGACCAGATAGCGTTTAAGCATGGCTATCCATAATAAACAATATGGAAAAAAGATGCATTAACCTGAAGGCTGCTTGGACCAAGTTTTACATTCCTTGTGCACCCTAAACTCTCACTGAGTTTGTTCTTGAGTTCTGTTTCCGGCATGGACTCTCACAAGTTCCTTCCTTTGTGTGCCTTAGTTTCTCCAGATGTGAAACAGGGTGCAGATACTTATTTCCTTGTAAAGCTACAAGTATCGTCTTTGAGATATAGGGGTGAAAAATGCTTTCAGAGGGCTGTATATTAGTAATAATAACAATGACCTCAGGAAGAGTCTGGGATGCAAGAAAAATGAAAGACCGAAAAAAACAATTATATTAATTGTGCCTGGGGATTGGACTGGTAGTGGGGTGGCCTAAGGATCAGGGGGAATGAGTGCGGAAGTGGTTTAAAACAACCTTTTGTGCCCTCCCTTTCCACCTTAAACTGGTGTAAACAGTTTTGGCCTGGCCCACAATATTGCCTTTTTTTTTTTTCTGTTTCTGAAGTTATTCTGAACATCACTGTAACTGCACACAGTGTTGTATCTGGGTTCATATCAAAGGGGCGTCGAGAGTAAATATAGCTTAGGCCCATGAAAAGTGATGAGTTCCAAACTTGCATGCAGGGGAAGAGGTACAGGCAGGCAAAGCATATGAGTGGGGGGAGTATTGCATTCAGGTCAGTATATGAGTGGAGAGGAGACTTTAGAGCATGGGGGAGAGCCATTTATTTTGGGGTTTGATAAACTATGCATTCCAAGGCTAACTCCTCGATACCCGTGCCTGTGTGTCCTGTGTTCTGTGCAGTACCAAACACTCATAAACAAACAAAAAACACACCCTCCAACATAACAATACAATATGGTTCCTATTCCACTCAGGGAAAAATAGGACTATTCAGAATTCTCAATTGGTTGGTAAAGGTTCTTGTTAAGACAGATTCCAGCATTTTCTAGTGTGTACTAAACGACAAGCATATGCAGAGTGTTGAAAAATGCTGTGAATTTTTAATTATGAATTACAGCAGGAGATCAGGTTTAGTATAGGGTTTCCAAACCCACTGTGATCAAAAAGGTGCCAATGAGAAAGATCAGGTATCAAGTGGCAGTGTATATGCCAGACTGTCTGAAACCTACCTTTAGTATCTTGTTTGCGGAGGGATTTGTCATTGCATAATCTTGTTCAAAAAAGAATATAGACAGGCTGTTTGACTAACATGTAGAGTATTACCAGGGAAATTAATTCTGATACAAGAGCAATCACAGAAGCATTTAAAAAAAAAAGTTTGCAGTATCTATCTAATCTACCACTGTGGTATCTTAAATGCTGAACAAAATTATGAGAAAGCAGAACAAGTGGTGTGTTCTCTCTACATTCCCCCAGGTTACAGAGCTGTGCAAACATACACATTCAAGTATTTACACCCACACCCTACATACACCTTTTTTATTTTTATTTATTTTCAGGCATCATTTCTAAGGAACAGTTTTATCAAAATGGTGTCTCACACTTCAGTCTAATAATACAGTCAAGCCTGGATCCAGTCAGATCTCTTCTGGCAAGAAATTCATAGTTGGGGTACCATCACTGAGAGAGGCTGTGCTGCCAGTGGCCAGTCGTCATTATAATGTGTGTATATCTAAACATGGGTTCATTGTCTCTGTGAAGTGCAGCTGTCTTGCAAGGTTATGGTGGGTGAGGTGGTCTTTAAGGTCCTCATATCCCAGTCTGTTAAGGGCTTGTGTAGCTAAGAACCAAGACTTCGAATTCTCTTTGGTAGTGAATGTTAGCAAGTGGAGTTTGTAAAACATAGATGTGATGTGTTCACTTCCACTGTTGCTGCTTATAAGGTTTATTGTTGCACACGTTACCAACTTCACCCCTCATATGGAAGAGGCATTCAATCCTAGATAGAATGATTTACAAGTGCTCTAAACTGAAAATAATTAAAGAGTGGATTATCAAGATTAGATCCTTGCTTGAGAGCAAAAGAACACAGTTTCCTGCCCGTTCAAAGATGGAAGGCATTCTTCATTATTGTGATAGGCTCCATGTCCAGGATGAGTTCTGTATGACTCCAAGGTTTGTCACCACTTTTAAAATATATGCTCTGATGCCCTTGATTATTGGCAAGATTAGGGCATAGACAGATTGCTTATCATCTTCATCCTTTCCTACTAACATCACTTGTGTCTTTCCTGGATTGAGCCTGAGTCACCTTTGTGTCTAATCTCTGCTGATTTCTTCCAAGCAACAAGACCTCATGGGTAGTGGCAGAGGCTGCATCAGTGGAGAAGGGATCATCATACAGGTTAATGCCTTCCTTGTATAGGTTTCTCTGAGTGGTCTCATGTAGATGTGAAAGAAGAAGGGAGAGATCATTGAGCCTTGTGGGACTCATTATTATTACAGCCTGGTTGATGAGGAGCAGTGCTCATTACAACTCTCTGGGATACATCTGACAGAACTGAGTAGCTGCTGTGTAAGTTCTGCCCAATTTACTCGATCTTTTATGAGTGTCACCAGCCTTGTAAGATCAGTGGAGGCAAAAGCTGCAGAAATATTTTGCAATATAAGCACAGAGGTTTGTTTCTTGCCCAAGGACAAGAGTCATGTGTCCATGAGGACCATTTCCATGCCATGCCTTAATCTGATTGTGAGCAATCCAGGATATTGGCAAGGTTGAGGTCTGTATGTCTCAACCTGGACCCAGAGGAACAACCTATCGTGCTGCAACTGTGGCTCTGCCCTTGGTTTCTCTGCTGAGACTCAGCAGAAGTTCCAGTAATAGCTGCGATTTTTCTAATATGGTCAGTGGTCCACTGGGAACTGGATGGAGTCCACTGAACTGATTTCACATAGGACACTAAAGAGCCATCAGGTACTAAAAAGTTCTGATCGTTATCTGCTTGGACTAGCTTTGAATCAGCAACCTGAAGGTGACAGCTTTATATCCCATTTCCAATCCCCTGAGCCATCTTGTATTGAAGCATTACTGTAATGAAAATACAAAAAGAGATCTGTGTTAGCCTGTTCACCTGCCCCAAACCCCTGCGTGGTCTACCTTTAGGTAGCCAGATGTTGCCAGTATTGGGGGTTGGGAGGATATGGATCTTTGTAAATGAATTCACGATATTTCTAAGCAGAAATAGGTTAGTGGATGACTTAGGCAGGGTTTGTTAGATAGTTACATGGGTAAATAACTTGAGTTGTATGGATAACACAAGTAAAAATTTGAGTTGCAGATCTCTTTTAGTTTACAGGATAAGAAATATAAAACTGGCAAAAGTATTTTCTCACCTTTGCTATTCTGGGGCAAATGTCCAGCTCTGCCTCAGATTTTTCACCCATAAAATAGACATGCAAGTGTTTGCACTTGTAAAATTGCATGTGCACTATTTTGTGCATGCAAAAGAACATTTGTGAGCACAAATAGCTATATACCCAGCTATATGATTGCACAAGTAATGTTTCAGACCCCAAAGTAGCAACTAATTTGAGGCCAGCATTAAACACTGGGTCTGTGTGGAAGGAAAGTAGTATGGTATAATATCTGTTTTTGATAGTGTCTATATTCTGTATCAGACACACGTAAGCTGTTCGTAAACATCATCATTTGTTCCTTCTTTCACGTTTTCTCCTGATTGACCAAACGCATTTAATGTGGCCAGTGCAAAGAAAATTCTGCTCTCCATTTTAACAAGATATTCCATGTTTTTGCGGTATCCCTCATTACTAATGGCATTGCTTACACAGACACAGATGTGTATACATATAAAATACAATGTTCCTCTTCAAGACACAAGTGTAACCTAACAGAACTGATATTGTTTAGTGATCTGTGCCATAATTTCCATGTTTTGGCATTAAAATGGATTCTCCTCATCTTGTTATATCCCCTTTGATCCACTGCCTCCGGCTGTGTGGTGGCACTAACAACGGAGGATGGGAAAGCTACAGCTTTGTGTGGCATCATTAGCTCCAGAGCATTAGGAGTATCCCCATGAGAAAAAGCAGCACTTTTGATACACCATAAAAGCAACCTGTTCCTTGCACCTTTTTGTATATCCACTCTGTTTCTAAATGCCATGAAAAATGTTCCATCTCTGGGAGTTGCTCACACATACGTTATAAAAAATTTAAAAAAAAAAAAGATTTTTCCTTTCCTCACTGGACTCTTGTAGCATAGAAGGATTAGGATCATCAGCAATGGGAATTCTGTGATGTGTTCTTCCTGTAAAAATTCCTGTCTTCCAATCCATTCCCATTCTTTTCCTTTCTCCAGCTTTTACACTACATCTAGCTCCTCAGATTTAGCACTTCATAGTTTCTCCCTGCAATCAGACTATAGCATGTCAAAAGGAGAATTTGGGTGTGTTCTGGGCATTTCTTCTCCCCCGTGCACGTTGTGTTCAGGATACATGTCATTGGCAACTGGTCATGAGCAGTGAATCAAATGCTTCGGACGTTATATGCCAGCCCGCCCAAGCACTGTTAAAACAGTTCTATTTGATAAGTAGGTTCCTTTTTCTTTAATGAATAGTATGCAGCCAGTGTACCTATCAGAGTGTGCAGAGGTCCTGCCTAAAAGTGAAGATGCACGTGTGTATGTGTCAAATGCTGAAGAGCAGAGTTGTTCTTATAAACGTAGTTCTGCTCCTTTCCTTCTTACATTTCACTTTTCTAATCCAGTCTAACCGATTTGGACAAAAATACTATAGTGTAAGAGGCAAGAGTACTAGTTTCCTGATTGTTCAAATAATAATTCTTAGTGGGGGAAACAAATTAATATTTAAAGACTGCCAGTATGACTCTTTCGTAGTTCTCGGAATTGGACTTGTGGTGCAGATTTATGCAAAGTAAAACAAAGGACAAGCAGAAGCCGAACTTTTAATTGCATTCCCTTCTGCTTCTTTTCTGTCAGCAACTATCACCAGCGCTACCTCCACTGCCTCGGAGAATCTCGTGTTTCCATCAGACGTAGTATCTGCTGCTCTTTCCCTGGCAGAACCTGGCAGGCGTGAGACTGCCAGCTTCAGAAACACCTTATGAAACATGTCATGAGACCTCGGTCACATCTGGACTGAGGAGCGCACCTCCTAGCTGGATGTCTGACTCAAGAGCGGGAGTGGCTAGAGCAAAGGACCTATCATCTGGGCCTTCTCATGAGAGGGGCAGTCTCATAAGCATAGAAACAGATAGCTTCCTAGATCTACTAAAATAAGGCATCCCGCCCTGACCCCAGATATATCCAGTCAGTTTTCCTATCTAGCCGGAAACCCAGTGTCTGCAAAACTTACCTTCGGAAGTGGCAACATTTCCACTCCTGGTGTTCTCTTCACTCTTCTCAAGCATCAGATGTTCCACTCTCCAAGATCCTGGACTATCTGTTGGATTAAAGACACAAGGTCTGTCAACTAACTCAATCAGAATACTTTTGGATGCAGTCATAGCCTTCCACTCACCTGTAGAGGGCTTCTCAGTTTCTGCCCATCCCAGATTCCTCAAGGGCTTACACAACTATTTTTTCCCTGTATGGAAACTGGCTGCCCAGTGGAACCTTAATTTAATTCTCAATGCCTTGAGGAAACCCCCCTTTGAACTGATGGCTATCTACTCTCTCCTTCACCACTTCCTCAGGGCTTCAAGCCTTGCAGCCATCACTTCAGTTAGATGGATGGGAGAGCTCAGTGCTCTTATGGGAGACCCTCCATTTACTACCTTCTATAGCAGTAAGGTTACCATGCATTCCTATACTTGCTTCCTACCAAAGGTCTCTTCGGAATAACATATACATCAAGAGAGCCCCCTACCAGTGTTTCACCCAAAACCTCTTGCTTTCAAAGAGGAGACCAGCGTGCATATGCTAGACATCAGAAAGCTCTTGCCTTCTACCTTGACAAGATTAAGATCTTGCAGGTCTCTCCTAAGCTATCATTTGCAGAGACAATGAAGGGACAGCCTATTTCTTCTCAAAGATTGTCATATTGGGTTATGGGTTGCATTTTAACCTGCTCTGAATCCGCTGGGATGCAGCGCCCCCCCCCCCCCCAAGTGATAGCACTTTCCACTAGAGCTCAGTCCACATCTGTAGCTCTACTGAAAGACATTTCCATAACAGAAATCTGAAGGACTGCAACTTGGTCTTCCATCCATACCTTTGCCAACCACTGTGCTATCTTACCAGCTTCCAGAGATGATGCTACCTTTGGTGACAGAGTCCTCCAGACCATCTTGGACTTGCCTCCTCAGCACCCACTTCCTTGATGAGTTACTGCTTGGGAGTCTCCTAGAGTGGAGCACCTTTAGGGACATATACTTGAAGAAGGAGAGGTTACTTTCCTGTACAATAACTTGAGTTATTTGAGATGTTTGGTGGGGGAACACAAGGAGCTGCTCTGCACAGACATGGGCTCATGCACGTTGCTCTGCTATCTCTGGTCAAGAGCTCTTGGGCTCATGTGCATCCTACAGCAGAGCACTCATAGGAGCACAAGTCGAAGAACTCAAGTTACTGTACAGGTAAGTGACCTCTCCTTCTGCATGGTTACACTGGCATCAGTAATAGCATCTGTAGAAAAACACACATGACTCACAGCTCTCAATATGAAAGAGATATACTTTCACATAGATCGTCACCCTTCTGACAGAAGAGTCTTCAGATTTGTGGAGAGTCTCAAAAATTGTCAATACAGGGTACTCCTGTTCAGTCTAGCAACTGCACTCAGAGTCTTCACAAAAGTGTTTTCTGAAGTAACCGCATGACTCAGACAGGGTGGTTCCACTGTCTTTGTGTATCTAGGCAACTGGTTTCATACAGGCAAGACATATCCAGAATCCATAGTATTGACCTCATTGCTACTCCATCACTGAGAATCTCTGTGAACATAGAAGAGTCTACTCTGACTCAGACCCAAACTGTAGGTTTCATAAGAGTGACCTTACACTCAGTCAGAGAAAGGATTTATCTCCCTATGGACAGATTCCGACCCATGGGCAACCTGATAAATCAGATTATGCACAACCTTCGAATGTAGGTCGGGATTTGCCTTCGTGTCCTGGTCACATGGCGTCATGTACTGACATAATGCTGTTCACCAGCCTTTACCTCCGTTACTTGCAGGTTTGGTTTTGAATAGTAGATATGCTGAGTAAACACAGCATGAATACTATAGTGGCAGTCCACATAAAGATAACAGCCTCTCTGACTTCATGCAAAGATCTTAGAATCGTAGGACTGGAAGGGACCTTGAGAGCACATACTGCGCTCATGGCAGGACTAAATATTATCGAGACCATTCCTCGAGACCAGGTGTTTGTCCAACCTGCTCTTAAAAATCCCCAGTGATGGAGATTCCAGAACTTCCCTAGGCAATTTATTCCAGTGCTTAACCACCCTGACAGTAAGTTAGGAAGTTTTTCCTAATGTCCAACCTAAACCTCCCTTGCTGCAATTTAAGTCCATTGCTTCTTGTTCTATCCTCAGAGGTTAAGAAAAACAATTTTTCTCCCTCCTCCGTGTAACAACGTTTCATGTACTTGAAAACTGTTATCATGTCCCCCCTCTGTCTTCTCTTTTCCAGAGTAAACTCACCCAGTTTTTTGCCAATCTTCCCTCCTAGGTCATGTTTTCTAGACCTTTAATCATTTTTGTTGCTCTTCTCTGGATGCACAAGTGTGCATGGATGTTCCTTTCCTATCTGCCACACATGACAGGACAATAATTTCAGATGCCTCCTCATTAGGTTGGGGGGGTGTCACATGGGTGGTCAGATAGCACAAGGCACTTGGATGCGCTGCCCCTCCCCACCCCTCCCCCCCGAAACTGGAATGGATGTAAATCTTCTGGAAGTCAAAGTAGTTTGAGACGCATGCTGAACATTCTTACCATTAATCCAGTCTTGGATGATCGGGGAGGGGTGATATCCATTCCCCTGTGCATAGAAGTGGTCAGTTTATGGAACTGGTGTATCAAGAATCTCATCACTTTATCAGCAACATACCTCCCAGGAACTCAGAATTTGCTGGCGGACAGCTTCTGCAGTTACTTAGCCACCGACCATGAGTGGGAGGTACACAGCTCTGTGGGGACCCTAGTTGGGACCTGTTCACCTCCCAGATAAATGGGAAATGCAGCACATACTATTTCAGGGGAACTCAGAACTAGTTCTACAGAGGTGAAGCTCTCCTACTCCCTTGGGCACACCATTTTAACGGCGCCTTTCCTGCTATCCCACTGTGTTCTTGAGTATTGTGGAAGATTTGACTGGACAGAGGATGAGTTGTTCTCGTTGTGCCCAAATGTCTCGGGCACTTCTGGTTCTCAGATCTCCTCAATATGTCTGCTCAGCCATCCATCCACATTTATCACTTCTGGGACATCTGACCCTTCGATTTTTTGAGTTAAGATATCCCAGCGTGGAAGCTCTTCACTTCCCAGCTTGGTATTTGGGTAGGCGTCGGACCTAGAATGGTTCTGTTCTGAAACACTGCAAGCTGTTTTACTAATAGCAGAAAGGACTCCACCAAAAAATGTTACCTAGCCAAATGGAAATATTTCTCTGTCGGGGCTCAGTACCACTGTGTATATCCCAAGACATGGGGTGTTCCTGATATTTCGGATTACCTTCTCACCCCAAGATGACAGGTCTTTCCCTTAGCTGATATAAGTTTACCTGGAGACAATCAGTACATGTCACCCTTCAACGGATGCCTATCCTGTATTTGCTTATCCAATCACCTCCAGGTTCTTAAGGGGCTTAATTAGAATTGCCCCACCAGTAATTAGACCAACTCCTCAATGGCTCCTTAATTTAGTACTTTAAATGCCTACCAAGCCACTTTTTGAACCCCTAGTTACCTGTTTGGTACTTCACCTGTCTATGAAGATTGTCTTCCTCATTGCTATCACCTCATCCAGATGGGTAGGAGAACTGGGTACCCTGATGGCAGATCCTCCTTGCACAATATTTCGTAAAGACAAAATCTCACTATGACTACATCTGAAATTCACCCCTCAGTAGTTTTGGAGTTCCTCATAAACTGACCATCCACTTACCTGTGTTCTTCCCAAAGCGCCCCACGCTTTCAACAAAGAGAAAAGACAACATTCCTTCAGAGTGAGATGGTCTTTGGCATTTTACCTACAGAGAACAAAACAGATCAGAAAGTCACCAAGGCTGTTCATTGCCATAGTGGAACGAGCCCAAGTACAAGCTGTTTCCTCCCATAGGGTCTTCAAATGGATCTCTGGCTGTATCCTACTTGTTATGAGCTGGCAAACCCTACTTGTATCCTACTTGTTATGAGCAGGCTCACTCTACAAGAGCACAAGCAGCCTTGGTAGCATCACTTCAAGAGATACCTCTGCTTGACATTGGCAAGGCAACAATGTGGAGTTCCACCTACGCATTCAAGAGACATTACATCTTAGTCAATGCCTCCTCCACTGATGCAGCCTTTGGGATGGTGGTTTTTGAAGCAGCCATGCCACCTGCCACTTCACACCCTCCTCCTTTCTGAGTACTGCTGGTAAGTCACCCACAGTGGAATACAGACAGGGACTAGCGTTTAAAGAAGACAGGGAAGTTACTTACCCCTCACCACTGGAATTCTTTGAGATGTGTGGTCCCTATCTGTCTTCCACTCCCCATCCTCCTTCCCCTCTGCTTCGGACTATCTCTGATTTGTGGTAAGAGGAGGAACTGGAGAGGCATTGCTCTGCACCACCCTTTATACTCTAGGCACAGAGCATAAGGAGAGCAAGAGTGCCGCCACGGACCAACGGACACTGCTTGCAAGAATTCCTCAGTCTCAGAAGCTTCCCTCTTTATTTTTTAGTTTATTGCTAAAATGTATGAATGACTGTCCTTTTTTTATTGATGTGATGGTATATGATCTATTTTTACATGTATACTTTTTAGACCCATTGGCCCACTGTGGTTAAATGTTTGTTTTGAATACATGTCCAGTGTGCTACCTTTTCACAGAAGACAAATGTTGAATGCATTTTTATGAGGTGGAAGAGATTACTGAATGTATGGAATCCCTTACTGGCTGAACTATACAACTGAATTCATTCAACATGTTTGGTATATCTTGTTCTTTTGGTATTGCCACTCTGTTCGTCACCTTTTAGTGCTTAAGGCATATGGCATGCAGTACATCCAGAGAAGTGTCAACAACATGGCATATGTTGTACACACTGATCTGGATACACCACTGAAAACAATGGGCCCAACTTTAAAAGGCATCGTGCTAAGAATAGAGAATGCAGCAATATGCAAATAGTTAATTCGCCATTAGTTTCGTGTTTGAAGTCAGAGGGTTATATTTTAATGACTTATTATTTAGTTTGCTATTTATTTGTTACTAATGCAAATTAAAAATGTAATCTTGTGGTCATGTTAATACAGGCAGACACCTGCACCAATGCAGAACCCAGCTGATGTCAGTAGGCTCCATGTGGGCTCCTGGGTCTACCTGTGCGGAGATAACTGCAGGGTCAGAACCTGTGTGAGAGAGAGGTGGTAGTACTTATGCCAGCTTGATGGTTCTGGTGATCCAAGTGGTCTTTTTAGTCCGTAACAGGGACAGTGCAGCATGTGACAGGCTTTCCCCATGCTGTCCCTCCCATTTGCCTCAACCCTAACTTGGGGAGGCCGCCTGTAGAAAAGGTTGTTCAGTTCTTGGCATTTTTCTTGGTACTGCTAGCAAATCTGTTGATTGAGGGATGATGATAGTGGACTGAGCCCACCAAAGGCATTTTGTGTAGGCCACCAAGAAGCCATTAGATGGTCACAGTCAGATTAGCTCACTGCTAACCTGTGTCCCAGTCCTGCAAATGGACACACACAGGCAGATTGTTGTGACTACATGGAAACCCTTTGATGGCAATGCGACTCTGTGGTCAAAAAGATCTGCACCATTTGAATCCTACTGAGGATCGGGGGGCCTGGATTCATAGTGGTAAAGTGGAGGTGGAAGGCTCTGTATCCCATTCTCAATTCCAGGAGCTATCCAATTCCCCACTCCTCAATGTACCCTTCATCCCCCAGGAACGCGAATTTTAAAATTAAGAAAATTTTAAATAAATGTTTATTTTAACGAATGTGTCTGAGAACTTTGCAAGTATGTTTCACCTTTAAAATAAACTATTTGTACTATATTCTGTGTCTCTTTAGCTGTTTGTTTTGCTGAGCTCTGAAGCTTTAATGTCTGAAGTGCAGAGAAGCAGTGAGTGAAGAAAGACATAGCTCCTTCCCCACAAAGGATAAATATTTTTCTGTTATCTGTATGGTCTTTTAGCTGTTCATGATATTCATGGGATTGTGCATATCACCACAAGGGCAAAACAGAACAATAAAATATTTGGTTTTAATCTTTATTGAATGCTGAACATTTTGTGCATGTTTATGAGGGTTAACCATTAATAGCACATGTTAATGAGTAGAAGTCTTGAGCCAGCTTCTGAGATCTTTTAGTTAGTGCATGAATTTTCTAATAGATGACAAGTACTTGTAACGTGCCTAATTATGAAGTCATGTTCTAATCAAACCTTGAATAAGTGAAGAATTTCCCCCCGTCTTTTGCAGTTATGGCCGTGGCAGACACACATCATTCCAGTGCTTATCCTTTCTGGTTTTTCTCCTTAAACATTCACTTAGTCTCCTTTTCCGAAACATTTATTTGTACTGAATTTCAGCACAGGAGCGTGTGTGTGTCTTTTTTCAACTTTACAACATCAACACAAACGGCTGAAAAATGGTGACAGCCTCTCAGGTTGTTGCGTCACTTTGTCGTACTTCCAGATGAAGTACATGAAAGTGATTATAGGTAATAAATATCTTTTTTTAAAAACTTATTGCAGAGGCAGTTTTCCCCCCTGTTAATGAGGGTAATTTGACTTGGTTGAAGGATTGCAGTTCTTAAGAATTAATGCAGCAATCCAATTCAAAGATTTAAAGAGATCTAAGATTTTTCACAGGTCGTGTGCTAGAGAATGTGCTCCTATCACATAGCAGCTAATGGACTTGAACAACAGCCTGTCCTTTACTGTTACCTCAGTGTATAGCAGCTTTGCCCTTGATAGCAAGTATACTTCCCCAGAGCAGGTTATTTAGTACTGTGGTATATTTGTAACGCTTTTAAGAGAGAGTATCCTATTTCTAACAGCCCTTATTACTGTATGAAGTGAGGTTACCTTTCTGACTTTCTTAATTACGTGTTTGAATCCTAATATGCTGTAGAATAAGGTATTTTATGCTCTGACAGCTGCCTTCTAATTTTTTCTTCTTTTCAAATATGGCTTTATATATATAGGCTATATATAGATAGATAGATAGATATAGATATATATATACACACATTGCATTTTCACTATAAGTACACACAGGGTTTATTACATAAATACAAAAGTGATATGTCTTGGTCTCCATAAGTTCCCATTATTTTTAGGGATGCATTATTACCTTTTAACGATGTTTAGTTATGGCTTATTTGTAAATGACGTTAGAAATGCTCTAATTTCTTGATCCTATTATGTTCCTGGGTATTAAAAATCCTATTTTAAGGTAATTAGAAGGATTCTCTTCCATTTAAATGTGTGTTCTCCAGACAGTGTCACTCTATACTCTGCACACAAGAACCTTTGTTCCTTAATTAGAAAAAGGACTAGAGCTCATTAATTGTGGATACCAAGTGATGTCTGCTTAAATGGTGAAGCAATAATACAGTTTAAATAATGATTGAGCTTATATTTTAAAAAGTCTTATAATATTTAGAATTGATAGTGATAAATACTCTGAATATGACACAATTTCCAGTGAATCATATTGAGACTTTTATTGAAAGCTTTTTCTTTAGGAGATTGAACCCCAGTCAGGTACAATAAATAAGGGGTGAATTGCACTGGTACAGTGTCTGCCATTTTAAAAAGTCAGCATATATCAACAGTCTCCACACAATGATTTCTGAGATACCACAGTTTTCCCCTGTACCAGTTGTGATTACTGTCTAGCAACTGAATGGTTTTGATCTTGGCCTTATGGAGTCAGGTTGTGATGAAAAGAATATTTTAATTGCTTCCTTGCAAACAGGATGTGTTATGTTTTAACACTTCATAAGGGTTTATTTTGGAAGATGTGTGTACTTTGTTCTTTACATTTTTAACATCTCACTTGCATCCCCTAAGGAAGAAAATGCAAAAACTTTGAAAGCTAAAATACAACACTGTTTACTGAAAGATATGAATCTATATAGTGACCATAGACCTGGACAGTGTGCATCCTTTCAGATATGCAGCAATATTGCTTAAATTTCAGACTTTTACAGATTTGGAGTGAGCTCCCAGTTTTATTAGTAAGCGCAATGCTGAAAGAGAGCAGAAGCTTATGGGAGCTGATCATTTGGATTTTTTTTTCACATCAGGAGCCAAGTACTTGTATTTCTCTTGCTTCATGCATATAATATTACACTTTCGGTCAAATAGTGATCATAGAAATTAGAGATGTAACAGGCTGATTAGATCATTTAGTCCTTCACTCTGCCATTGCAGGAGTAGCAGTGTGACATCAAGGCCTTCTGCATCCATACATTCACAGCAGATGCTGCCATCCTACCGCATGTCTATGGGACAGAACTTGTGCCGTGGTTTACTGCACAGTTGAAGCCAGGTACCCTGGAGCTGCCAATTTCTGTGCTTTAATATTTGTATACATTTAAAATTCTGATTTTAGTATTCTGAGGCGTTTCAAAGGATGCAAATGGAACAGCACGGGAAATCATTTGAAAGATATAGATTATTAAGAAGGTGAACAGTTCTTTTGAGGAATGACTGGACCATGTTCTGTAGCATCACCCCGGTTTCACTCTCTCCCTCCTGCTGTCCTTTTCAGCTCCCCAGCTCAGACTTTTACTTCAGCACTACCTTTTTTACCTACCTTCCCAGCCCATTTCTGTCTTTTTTCCCTCTTCTCACTTTGAACATTAAACAGGGATAAAATTGTTCTAATTTTTCTAATGCTAATGAAAATCCTTATTAACAAAACAGAGTGTTTCATAAGTGAAGAATAGGAAATTTGGCATGTAGAAGTATGGGTTTGTCTTCTGTTATAATAGTGTTATGAATCAGAAATGGTGACTTGGGTTGGAGGAGGGAACCTTCACTCAAAATGTACTGCTTTCTAGCTTTGGCTGGCTGGAAAATGTGATCTTTGGTAACCTTCTCTATTGTACAGCTCTCTGTGAGAAAGAAAAATAGTTTTTTACATTTGAAAAAACTCTGTTCTTCAATTGGCTATGCAAAAATCTTATTACAGTATTTATTCCAAACCTGCACACATAATGTTCAGTCAAGGAGAAAACAGCAAAAAACAGTTGTTGATGGACTTAGCAGAGAACTGGATTAAATAAGCATTAGTCTACTGAAGCTGATTACAGGAATATGAAAATGCAGTATCTTAATGGTACATATTTTCATGTGGCAGCTCAGTTGCCTTCCATTTTGCAGCTAATATGTCTATTCTTATGAGTCATTTACTTCTTTAATTACCTTTTGCAGGCAAGGCACCATGGTATATTAATGTGAATGATTTTTACTGCCAGTTTATCATACAGTGCCCCAGAAGTTGAAAGGCATAATTGACTTGGAAGAGCAGCTCATGAAGGAAACAATATTTAGTTGACAGTTTTCCTTGTACTCTCTGTTGACGTTTATGAGTTTACACTATGCTAAAGGAGTAATAAACACAATTTTCTTTCAATAACAGGAAAGAGTAGCTTCTCAAATACATTTGTGGAAAACAGATTTGTTCATTTCTTGAATAATATAAAATAATGTGTTTCCAGTGCGGAGGCATATATAAAATTGTCAATTGAATTAAACCTTGGAAGGTGCATTTATAACCAGCCTTAGAGCATTAGAGGGTATTAGGATGCATATGAATCAAATCAATCTAATGAATATTTAAATTATGTACAGATTTGGATAAATCATTTTCAAATCTGGGTGTTGGATTATTTGGTGGCCTTCTCTTCAATGGGAAAACTTGAAGAGAGCATGCAAATCTGTTTGCATAGGTGGGAAAATGCTAGTCTAAGAGCTCTTGATAATGAAATCCTAATTCTCAGTTTCTCGGTAACTTTTCCGAAGTTACAAGCTTGAGAATAGTTGAAAATACAGGATTGCAATCTGTCAAAGTCTGGGTTGTTTCTGGAATGATATTTTTATTGAATTGACCTTGTCAAATAGCAAATTCTCTTTTAATACATCCAAGGGATCATGCAAAGGTATGATCAATCATGTCGTCCACTTTAATTAATTTAAAGGCACACATGCACTCATAGCTAGCTTTAAGCCACCACATTTCCAGCCTTGGTATGTTGATGCAAACTATTCTCTCGTTGGCTTGGAGACAGTTAAACTTTTCACAGTTTTCTACGATTGTTTGCAGTTCAGCCCCGTGCAACATAATGAAAGTTTTCGAGCCATCTGTTGTTAAGCTGGCGGTGAGCAAGGCCAGTATATCCAAACAAAGTGCTGGCCTGCTGTAAACTGAACCTGTCAGTTTAGCATAGCTTTGTTGACCTCCCCAATGTGCAGGGCAGCCTGTGGTACCAGGCGCTGGCTGTGTATATAGCTTAGAAGGGAACTGCTTGGGGGGACCATGTTTACTTTTTCCACTTAGTGTTCCTCCCACAGGCTTGAACTAGTTTATACTAAATCTTTAAATTGACACTGTTTTTTTTTCTATTCTGAACTTTTTGGGTTACCGGGAAAAAAAAAATTCGACCATTGCTGGCGTTTTGAACTTTTCTGAAAAGATTTCAAGAAAGAAAGGTGTGTATGCGTGTGATAGATATGTTCACAAATATCACAGCTTGGTTTCTGGGCTACTATTGTCGTCTTTGTTCTGTATTATTTAAGATCAGTTACTCATTTGCTTCAGAGTTTGGGGACTAGTAGACAAGGTGGAGCATAGTAAGCAGTGAGTGCTCCTGTGTGTGTTGTCTTAATATGAAACTGATGTTGCATCCAACAATATCTGGAACTGGTCTCTTTTGCTTTTTTTTTTTTTTTGGTTTTGTTTTGGTGGGTAACATTTCCACTGTATGATTGTATAAAATCTAAGACATGTCTGACCAAAATCCCAGCGATCAAAGCTGGAAATGGCTGGAACCCTCCTGCTTTTCTTTGTTTTGTTTTCTTTCTTGTGTAACATGTCAAGCTTGCCTGATTTTTGCATTCTCACCCGTCTCGGTGCACTTGTATCTTTCTTATTCTCCTTGTTCCTCAAACTTTCTTCCCCTTTTTCTTACTGAATGAATGTTTATTTTTTGTTTTTTGTCTAGGAGACAGTATATGACATTTTACCGTAAATCTTAATCCATGGTAAACAATTTGTGACCATGTTTAAAGGCTTGGCAACAAATCTCACTGAGGCTGAGACAGGAAAATAAGTGTTCCCTATCTCTGATGTTTGCTTTTTGGACTCCACCTACAGCAAATACCTTTGTGCTTTGACCTCTGCCAGAAGTACTTTTTCTACTTTATTTTCTACTTTTGGCGTACTTATTGTGTGGTTTTTGGCCTCTTCAAGTACATTTTAGCTACCCAACCGTTTTTGGAAAGCAGTCTTATTTTCTATGACCCAAATGCTGCAGTACTTCATCAGTAAGAAGTTACCTGAGTAAAGACCTGCATAATTTTGGCTTTGTTGTGTATTCCAAACATACCTCTTGTGCAGTTACTACAGTGCGTCCTATACAACCATTGTTAAATATATCGCAGCCGGTCAGTAACTTCAAATGGTATGTATCACATGTAGTGGAAGCACCTCAGTATTTCACAGAAAGTAAAGAAAGAACAATTAAGTCATTAAAAGCAGTTTTTTATTTTAAACATACCAGAGGGTTGGGAATTCCACAGTGAGGGGTATAATGTATACAGGACCAGTCACCAATCAATGATGTTTCAAGTTACATTCTGTGCCATATGTTTTAGGTGCAAGAAGTATGTCAGTGGTGAAAAACGCTCAATTTAAAATTCAAATGACTGCACTTACTAGGAAATCCCATACAACCCTAATCTGTTTGTAAGGTGACTGACACAAAGTGCTTTTTGTTTTAAGGTAAAAGAAAATGCTTTCAGGATAGGGTTTCTGGTATAAATGTCAGGTGCAATGCAATGTGTGCTCTCTAAAGAAGTCGAGTAGATAACCTTGGCATTTAGGACATTGCTTTTTACAAAATGAAATTGTATTTTGGTTTTTTAAAAGTAGGACTACATTAAGAGGTCACTTATTAGCTATGTTTTTGCTAGCTGTCTGAAACTCAGCTTTACTGTCTATTAAACTCAAACCACTATGTAAACATTCCTGTGTTGTTCCTGGTCTCTACAATGGCCAGGGGGATCAGGTTTCACCTGCCTGCACATCTTCAAGCAATTAGAGCAATTAGCTTGAAGCCATTTCACATTCAAGGTCTGCTGTGACATTCAAGTCCAGAAGAAGTCTGGAGGAAAAAAAAAACAACAACCCAGAATATAGAATCGCCACTTTTCAAAACACATGAATAAATAATCCACTTTCTCTTTTTGTATTTACAGCTACTAAAGGATGCTGTTGTATGGGTTCTGAATACGTATACAAAATTGTTGTTACCAAGAAAGCATCCTAATCATTTAAACTTGATAATGAAGTTTTGCCTATGTGTTGGGATGGGTAAGGGAGAGGAATAGCAACCTGACTTCCAATGGTTATTGGTGTGAAATTATGTTGTCCTGGTCGTATTTATTGACCTCGCTTGCTTGTAGGACAATTTTTTCTTCTTATTTATGTGGGGATTTATATTTGATGTTAACATTGTAAAACTGCACTCATTCAGGTACATGTATCAGTTACATTGACATTCAGCACTGAGTTTAGTGATTCTAGCAGTAAGTCTTCAAAGCTGCTATTTTTTAAAAGGTTGGAGCAGATTAGTGGTGACCTTAAAAGATTAAACTAGTACAGTTTAAAGATAAATAATCAGCCTTTAGCACATTAGATAGCTACATAAGCATGACAGAAGGTGACTTTCTTCCAACAGTTCTAGAATCCAGGAAGCATTTTTACATTTGTAACTTGGCTACACAGGACCAGTGCTTAGCACAAAGCAAGACATAAACTGATTACACAACTTCAAATTGGTTAATGCAGTTTTAAATCCACCGTTTTCCTGTTGGTTTATTATGCAGAAGAGGGTAATTTAAAAAGCTATGCCCACTGCAAAAGATGATCTTGCTTTGCTGTCCTGGAGGGTGTTCTTAATCAGAAATAACCGCAGGCTAAATTATATTGTGGAATTCTGCTGCCCTTTAACCTACTGCCTGCTCATTCAGTGTTTGCTAACAAACAGCTCTCAGTACAAAATTGTTTGAGAATTATTTTTTCGTTATATATGCTGACTTCAATTAAAATAAGAAGCTTTTTGGGGGTGGGGAATTTAAAATGTATAGATGTCCTGGGAAAGTTTTAGCAATAGTTCCTTACAAGTCTTCTCCAGTACTTAACTATAAACACTGTGGCACACGTAGTTCAATTTAAATAAAATCATCTCATGAACTAGTTTGTCTATAGTGGTGGGAAGGAGGAGAGTTTAATGACAGTCCAGTAACTAGCCACTTTGAAGAACTAGAACTCTTAAGACACGTGCATCCTAAAAGGGTGGATGTTCCAAAGGACGAGGTTACTCATCTCTTGAATTTCCACCAGCAGATCTCTAATTCTGCTTGTTATTTTATGGGCAAGCATGGGTAACTATTGCATATTATAAACAGTGATATTTTGAGTGGGGAAGTAAAGTCATGGTGGACTTTTTTATTTTATGTTCAGAAATACTTAATTAAAATGTATAGTTGGCAAATTAATTGGCAAGCTTAAGGTGAGAGTTACTGAGTTTGTAAAAGACTCATTGCACGACACCCGTTTTCCCCCTTATGTTTACACGCTGGAGCGGAAACGTGGTACTTCAAAAGGAGGTGATGCCTCTGTAAAGCAGATCTTTCCAAATTTTTTTTCTAGACTAGTCTTCTGTTTCTATGATCTGCCTTTTGAACTGTTTTTGTGGCTGATCAGTTCCACCTAATATGTCTCTTGATTTCTGCTATTGTAATACTCAGACGACATGCTGTTCTCTTCATTTTTATAAGCTTTAGATGCTCCTGCCTGTCATACTCTGGCGGTTTATCTTCAGCGTCTGGATTTGCTTTCAGACTTGCATGTCTATCAAGCTGCTGTTGCTTTGAATGTGAGATCAAAAGAAGATGAATTCCAGTAAAAAATTTCCTTGTATGAAGAAAAGATTGGGGCCTATGTAAACATTCCACTGACAGCTCCCAATGAGTTATTTTAGCAGAGCATTAGCACCCAGAATGACAGACAGTCCAAAACTACATGCTAAATAACAAATCAGTCCCTTCAGCAGCAGCACATTGCCACAACACCAATGCATTTTCTAAAGGAATCCTGTTCCTCTTTTTTTTTTTTTATTGAATATGGATGTTCGACTGTTCATCTCTTTTCAAGCTGCCTTACAGTGCAAGCCCCAGTTTACTTTTCTTGACAATATCTGTATCATGTCACCAACATGACAGAAGACAGGACTTTGATAATTGGGGTGAGAGACAGTCAGTGAGTCATCCTGAGTTAAATAGGTAGTTTGTTTTAGTGAGTGAAAGGAAAATGTAAAGAAGAAAAAGCATCTGCTAGAATATTGAATGCATACTCCTGAGATGTTAGATCCAAAGGGTTGGAGTGGGGTGGGAGTGGGGGTTGTGTCTTTTGTTGTTGTTGTTGTCTGTTGTTTTAACAAATCAAGCAGTTTGAAAAATAGCTATGAAGTCTGGCCAACCCTAAAAGACAATTTTAGACATAAATGTATACCACTGCAGAAAGTAGGAAAGTCTAGCTGGACTGAAACTATATGTAAATATGAATTTGCCTAGCTGCATAAATGAACTGAATTTTTGCTGCTGTTTGGTCTAGTTCATTCCGTGTGTTTCTGCGTACAGACAGGGTGCTTTTAATAATGCAGAATTAATAGATTTTTTTTTTGTGATGTTAAATACAACTTTGAAATTACCTGCAAGCTCCTGCTGATCTTTCAACTTTGCAAGTGAAGAATTGCTTAAGGAATTCTTGTGGTTTCTTTGTCATTTTAATAAAAGCAGACGTTGCTACTGTGGAGGCAAACCTCCCGTTGTTGCCTACAAAGGGCAGTGCTCCAGTGTGTTTTCCCTTCAGTGTGCGCTTCGGCTGCACAGCACTTCCTGTTTATTCAAACATCTTTTTACCATTCTTCAACCCCCGCTTCACAGAAACAGCCAGAACACATCTACAGCAAGAAGACGGAAATCTAAAGACAGACAGTAAGAGCTTACTCTGTTAAACTCTTCATTTTCTCTGTAAGTGTTCAGAGAAAAGGAACACGTAGCTTGGGTTGAACTTTTCACTTGCTATCTTCCTCTGTGGAGGTATTCTTGCAATGTAAGAAAAATTCATAGCCCAGGTTTTTAGAGCAAAATAAGATGATTCAGTTTGTTTACTGCTTTGTTGGCCACCAACGGGTATTTTTTTATCAGATTTTAAGAGAGATCTGGCTAGTTCTAACTCCTCTTTTGGTGCACTGTCGCTTTCAAATATATCTCTGGAGCTTAAGCAGTCGTGTTGTCATTAACCTTTTGGGGGCTGACTTTAGCTTAGAATCTATGTATGCTCATTATGTTTTGTGTGTTTTCCTAACGTTTTCACAAGTAAAAAAAAAGTCGAGAGAGCAAAAGAGAGAGAGATTCAGAATGTGTGTCTGCAGAAATTTTTTTTGTCTTCCCCAAATTGTTTGCTCTGTCACCATTTGTGAACCAGTCTTGCTAATATTTGTTCCAATTTCATGCTAATAAAGATCAGGCTGCTGAAACAAGCATGGCTATTATCTCATTCATATTACTGTTGTTCAGACTGGTGATATTACAAAAGAAAAGGGAAACCATGCTCACTTTTGGTGACGGTTGTTAACTTTCATGTTCGGGGCTTTCTCTCCAGGTTTTCAGTGTTAATGATTAGGGTATCTGTGCATCTCAACTCTTTTTCAAAGATAGCATTGACTTTCTGTGGAATCTGCATTTATAACATGTATGTTGTTTATCCTGTCTGTTGAGCTGACTGACTTAATAAAGTATTCAATATTTCCTTGATATTCTCCCCTCTCCCTTGATATTCTCCCCTCTCCCTTGAAAGTCCACCAAAATAAGTAGGCAACTTTTTAATGTGGTCATTCATGGCATTCGTATACTGGCTATAAAACATAAGAGGAAATGGAAAATATGTAGCCTGACCTATGGAGAAAATCCATCCTCACTGAGGCTTTTTCTGCCTCCGTGGGGTCCTAATACACTTTAAAATTTTAAACGGTAAACTCCCATCTTCCTAGAAAAGAGAGCGAGTGAGAGAAATCGAGCTGTGTATTCAGCCAAACCACAAGTACAACAAACATATTTTTAAAATATATTGCTAGGCTGGCTTTTTAATGTTCAGAAGTTGTTCTTCTTTGCAGGGGAAAATGGTATTTGCAACTGCCTTAAGGACAATTTGTTTAACAGTAGGAGTAATTGCATGGGGAAAATGGAAAGAGTGACTGAAGTTATTTACTCAGATGTTAGTGTAGGTGTGGGGCAGAAAATTCACTGTGGGAACAGTGGGCTGCTTTTCTTGGTATCATAGTCTATTTGATGACCATCAAATTTCCCAGCTCGCTGGTTTTGTTTTTTCTGGATGGCATGTTTGATTATTTATCAGAAGGGAAAGGGAGTAGCTGAAGCAAATAAACATGTGACCAAGCTGTGTTTTGTTTTCCACTCAGAAGGCCATGCCCTTTAACAGATATACAGAAAATAATAAGGGTATTGTTTTATGATAAAAGGAAATTGTGTGTGTCATTTTTTAGCAAGTCACTTAACCCTTCGTGGTCTGTGGCCTCCACCTTCTAAAAGCTCACAAGGTTTGCCCCTGGGAGTTAATCCACTGGTTTTTATGTTTTTGTCAGTGGAATGTTGCCACTGATTATTTGTTCCACCATTTGGTAGATTTATTGTAGTCATTTCTGCTTCAGCCTATCCATAGGTTTTGTTTTTTTTTCATTATAGTTAGGTGGTTGACTAAATCAGAACCACTTGCAGTTTTGTGGAAGGATGGATGTTGACTCTTGAGCAAAATATTGACAGCACCGTTAGCCATTCTGATATTGCTTCATCCAGTGTTACAATGTGGAGTTACAACAGTGCTAAATCCATTTCAGACACTCTCTCTCTTTAATACAATTCTTATTAATATCATCGTGGACGGTATGTGGCTTCTAATGAGAGTTTTAGAGAATGTTGAATATATCTTCTGTGAAAAACTATAAACTAAATAACTTAAGAAATAAAATAAGGGGTTGTCTGATCGGTGGGTAGCAGGTTGCATGTTTTAAGGTGCTTTTACTGAATTAAAAGAAACAAGTTAAGATGGTGACATACTGGGGTACAATTCAGACCATTGGGGGGGGCTGTCACCTTTTCCCTGCCACCCCTGTCCTGCAACCTGGGGTGCCTTACAATGCCTTGCTGAAATAGGTCCCACCTGGGCAATTTACAAACAGCCTCCCAGGATGCAAGTCACACCCTGCGTGCCTGTGTGTAACTGCAGCCTGCCAGCTGCAACCTGGCTCTCACCAGCCTTGGTTATACTGTAGGGTGACCCCAACATATCCTCAATAGCGACTTCCCCCCCAGAAATGTGTGTCCTGTACTGCCCAGCCCACTCCTGGACAGTACAAATATTTTAAATCCATTATTCCTTGAAGGGGATAATATACCATTTTATAATCTTAAACTGAGTTACCCTGACACTTCATTTTAAAACCAATAGATTAGTAAAATAAAGTTTATTAACTACAGAGAGAGAGCTTTTAAGTGAGTACAAGTAATGAGGCATAAAAGTCAGAAATGGTTACAAGAAAAATAAAGATAAAACACTTAACAGTGCCTAACTTAACAAACTATTAGATTTATGCGAAATTTCTCACCACATGCTTCCAGCAAGATTATTGACCAAACTCTTCAGATCAGGACTACCCCCCACTCCCCCTGAGTCCAGTGGATGTTTTCCTTTGTCATCTTAGGTGTGATGCCAGAGACAGACTGGGCAGGGGGAGGTGTTTGGGGTGTTTGCCCTGCTATTTGTAGTTTGTTCAACTTTTGAAAAACATTTCTGTCTGGGAGCTCGGAGACAGAGTCTGTGTGGAAGGATGTTCTCTGCTGTTTTTTCCCACCTGTTTGAGTTTTCTTTGTTTTCCCTCCCTGCTTGATGACTCTGTTTACTGCTTAAATGCAAATTAAGGCAAACATATACTCGTTCGTTTGAGATAGACCTGTTTAACCAGTTTGGTGCTACGTGAGTTTCAAACATCATACAGGGAAATCCTATAACGTCACGTACAATGTTGCTACACCTATTTTATCAGGACAATACTGATCAGCAAGTTATGAGTTTTCAAATGATATCTTACAAAGCATACATTGTACAGAGATTATTACAATAGTGTGTAGGGTGTGCATTCAGGGCTTTATTCCGTCACACTGACATTTGTGTGAAAGGAAACTGAGATGCAGTTTGTTTCACATTGTGCAGGTAGGTATAAATTTAATAGACTGACTTGCTTTCAGAATCTCTCTTTGTCTCTTAGAATTGCATGTCAGTTCGTGTGTTTATTAGCTCCCCTAGTCTGTAATACTAAGTGACTTGCTACTGTACCTTAAGTGTATTATCTAGGGTAAGGGTCATTCTTTTTGACAAGGACCTAGATTATGGTCAAAAAAGAAAAATTGTATGATTCTTTGAAGTTGCATAAAGAGATCCACATTGGTAGTGGATCCTAAGGAAGGATTTGAGTTAGGACAAAGCAGTGGCTTTATGAAACTAGTTTGAGGAGGGTATTTCTTGCATAACGGTTGTGAGCACAAAGAAGTTTATGGGAGAAATGGACAAACAGGCAGTGGAGCCTGGCATTGTAGGCTTAGTATGGGGGTAGAAGATGACATGACAGAACACAAGAACAGATGAGTAGAGAGGGGCTAGGTAAGGTAAGGACCAAAAGCTTGAATTTGATGCAGTGGAGAAGGGGGAGCTAGCAGAGGGTCTCAGCAGGCCCATGGTATAATCAGAACAACAAGTCAGGAAAATGTTCTTAGCATTAGAGTTTTGAATGGGCCCCGAAGAAGGAGAGACTGGGAGGGCAGAGAGCTAGAGGGTACCATACTTGAGATAGGAGATTATGAGAGTGTTAAAGGTGTGAACAAAGACAAAAGGCCATGTCTTAGAGATGTAATGGAGCACACTTCAAACACAACCACGATTTATGGATCTTGAGGGAGAGCAGAGTCAAATATGACAGTCAAGCTGTGGGCCCGAGTAACAGGGGGTATGGTGGTGTCAACAGTGCAGGGTGTGTAAGAGAACATAGGAATTAGCATACCAGGTTGGACCAGTGGCCCGTTTGGTTCAGTATCCCATCTCTGGTCATAGCTATTACCAGATGATTAAGAGGAAGATGCAAGAAGCCTCAAGACAGAGAATTATGGAATAAGCTGCCCATCACGGAAGTTTCTTCCTGACCCCTGATGGTTAGAGGTTGACTGTTGCCCTGAAGCATGAGGGTCCAAACCCTCTTTTATTTTGATCTTTTTCTAGTGTATGGCTATGGATGTTCTCATTATTATCTATTCAACTGTCTAATCCTTTTTGGAATGCTACTGCACTCTTGACATTGGTGGTAGCTTGTAAAAGTAAGTTCCAAAGGATAAATTTGTTGCATTTTAAAATAAATAAATAAATAAATAAAAAATCCCTTGATCAGTTTTAAATTTCTTGTAGGACAGCTTCACTGAATGTCTGCCTTCTATTTCTGCTTTACCATTTAAAAAAAAAGTTACTAGAACTGAACACACTGTTCTAGGTTAGCTTGTGCTACTGCGTTGTAAAATGGCATTGTAATATTTGCAGTGTTATTTTCCATACCATTATCTATAGATCCTAACATTTTGTTTGCTTTTTGACCCCCTGCTGTGCACTGAACAGTGGTTGCTTTGAGATGTCCACAGTGATGGTGAGGTCTTCTTCCAGAGTGGTTAGAGATAATTCAGAATCCAATAATGTATACGTGTAGTTAACATTATTCCTGCCAACATTCAGTGTCTTTCAATTGTTAACAGAGGGTCCCTTTGAAGTTCCTACAGTCTTCACAAGTCTCAACTAACCTAAGTAATTGTGTCTCACATGCAAATTTTGCCACTATGCTTTCCATCCCTGGATAATTACAGAATTTATAAAAACAGTATTGGTGTTAGTACAGAACTTAAGGCGGTTGACACTTTTGCTGTGTTGAAGATCGGATTTTTATTCCATGAGCCTCTGAATGCAATTTTGACCTATAATGTTTCAGAACGAGGATTAAAAATATATTTAAAATATCTTGGCTACGTAATGGAAACATACAAGCAGCCCTGTTCAATATACAGTTTACATCATAGCCACAAAAAGGCAGTGTCCACTCGTACAGGACCTTTTCTTGGATATGAGAATTTCCTTGACTTCTGGTGCCCGAAAAGAACCTTCCGTGGCTGGTCCTCCAAATATTCAGTAGTCTGATTCACTTTGGATAAACATGCAGAAGTTCAGAAACTGATCCAGGCTATCTGTTCCCCTTTAGCCTGCAAAAACCGTCTGGACATCTCATAAGATTTTTTTCATACTTCAAACAGTTCAGTTCGGGTTCAGTTTGCATTATGAGCTGAGGCCCTTGTCAGGTAGCTTTCATTCTATCAGGATGTGTTCACTCAACCCCCCTTTGTCGCTGGGATAGGCCTCAAACGTTCTGGGCCTTTCCTTGCCAATATAAAGGTAAGTTTTTCTTGATCTTTGGGAACCTTTTACCAGGTGATGTTTAAGTGGCTCTGGCGAGTCTCGATAATGATTTCTTGCAATAAAAGAGAGAAGTGTGGAACAAACCCTTTTACTCCATTACTGCCTGTTACTTTGTAAGAGAGCCACGGAAGATTTCAGATGTGACTAGAGAGTAGAATTTTCCTAGCCTTTGTTGCTGCCAGCGCTGGTCCTAGATTCACTGGTACCTGTGGCATAACTGGATTGGGCCCCGCATCCAATCGTCTCTTGCTTCGAGTCTTCCTCCTTTCTTTCACCTCTCAGCATTTATGGAAAGGACAAGAACCACCCTCCTAGCCCCACCTGCAAACTTTCATAGTTTCTGGGTAGTTCCTGCATACCTGGCAGCATCTGAAAATGACAGAGCTGTGTGGAGCCAAATCCATGTCTCTTCTGAATGCTAGAAAGGCCTTCTTGAAGCCAAAGGGCCATGGTTCTATTTTGGAGGGACAGGATTTAGGGAGCTAGGCTCTGCGAGGGATTCCAGTGTGTCCATGAGCATCAGGATTTAGGGCAGGGATGGTGAATCTGCCATTTCTCTCTGCCTAGAAAGGGCACAAGCATTATAGAAGATACTCCAATGCAGATGACAGAATGGCAGCTCTGGCGTGACTCCTCTGCCATTCTGTGGTGTTGGAAGGAAGGATTCTTATTTATTCTGCTGTACTTCCCCTTATTTCTGGAGAGAAACGCCTCAGCACACAGCTGTGCCCTTGGAGAAGGATTTGGGCCTGTGGGAGAAAAATAACTTTTTTTCCTCTCTGTTGGCCTATGTAGAGCTAGGAGACATTTCAGGGGCACAAAGTGGTGAAAATTATAAACACTTTGTTAAAAAAGAATGTGCATAAATATATAATGGTCCCTGTATTGCTCCAGCAAAGGAATCACTCAGGAAGTGTGTGGCTACATCCATCTGCCTAAGCCAGGCAGTCAGGCCCAGCCAATCACTACTTTCTGTAATGAATGAATTAATTTTTATCAAAGCTTCTCCTTCCCCCAGCACCAATATACAGAGCTGACCAATGTCCCTTGGGTAAACGCCAGATTTCCAGAGACAACTGTGCTGCAACAAATGGGTGGAGGACAGGTGAAGAGTGGACAGGCGGGAGATATGGGCAGGAAGGGTAGCCAAGAACAGGGGTTAACTGAGGAGAAAAAGAGCAAGACTGGGAAGAAAAATCAGAGGCAGGGTATGAGAGATGGAGAAAAGGGGGTGGAGAGGAGAGAGGTGCCGTTGCATGTTTTCCTGTTCTGGAAGGGGTTGAAAGCACTGGCTTACGAGGAGCGGAGGAATCAGACATTGGAAGAAAACATCTGCTTTTCTTTGCATCTTCTGTATTTTACTTCTCTTTGGGCGCCTCTTCTTTTTGGTTCCTTTCCAATTTGCTAGCTGGGTCTGCTCACCTCCCCTTGTTCTGCTCCTCCCAGAGGACGAGCACCTGGTGCTGCTGCTTTGCGCCTTTTTCCATACTGCTCTGTTCCCCCTCACTCTCCACACGTTGTTCTGATCCTCAGCGTCTCCAAGGTGCAGTGATGCTACACTCCAGCGTACAGGTGGACTCTGCCTGCCTGTCTCCCCCCCCCCCCTTCTGCTCATCCCCACTTGCTGCTCCCAGAGGAAAAGTGCCGTAAGGGGAGGAGCACAAGAAAAAGGATTGGGAGTGAAATTAACCAACCCTGAAACTATAGTGTATCCAGACTTCAGAGCTTGGTGATGGCACTGTGCTTCTCCAGTCCCAGGAGCTGTGGAACGGAGTAGTGTGTAAAGATGGTTGGGAGCTGCGAAAGAGGAGACAATTGACAAATACTGGCTGAATCTAACAGCACTTCCCAGGCGTGACTGAATGGAAGCAAGAAAACCCTGTAGGGTCTCCACGGAAAAGGAGTGGTTTGGAGCTGGCCTGTTCAGCTGCCATTGCAATATTACCTAACTTAGCCTATGCCTGAGGCCACTAAAATGTTGTTAAACTTGAAGAAAAATGGATGATAAGAAATCTTATGTGTCTGATACTGAAGAACCTTTTTGTGCCTGAAACACTGCAGGGATTTTTTTAAAAGGTCTAATTGTGTGAAAACATGACTTCATGTTATTCTTGCAAGGTCAGGGAGGAATGTCTCACATCTGGAAGTCTGGGTTAGGGTAATACTCTCTTTCCAGGCATGGTCTTGATTTCTTGGGGGTTTTTTTGGGGTTTGTTTTTTGTTTTGTTTAAGAGTATAATTAAAATCACAGTAAGACTGTGATACTGGCAAAGAGGTCACTTCCTGCTTCTGCTACCCATGCTCCTCAGGCTGCCATGTTATCAGCCCTGATTACTAGTAACGTGCTGCTTAAATACTACCATCTTTCCCCTCAGAGAGGAGGTTTTCTCAAACTATGAGCCCTATGCTTATTGCTGGGGATAGCTCTCCATCTACCCAGGCCCACATATGGGGCAGCACCTGTGGCAAAGTCCCAAAAGAAGGGACATAAAAAAAGATCCATGCGGGAATTGAAAAGCATATAGGGATTTTGTTCTGTATTGTAAATTCTGTAACCTGTGGTTCTCTATTTCTGATGTAAATAACTATTAACCACAAAAATACAGGCAGGGGCACAAAATGTATGTGAAACGTACAGGTAGCACTGGAGTTAGATCAAGTGATGCCCCTTGGAATGAGGGGCATTTGAGGGATATGACGGTTGAGCATGGATTGGTCTGCATGGGGCCTAAAACTCTTGTCCATCTTTTTATTTAGACCTTTGGCAGTCAGCAAATCCAAATTCTTGATTCCCTGTGAATCTTTCAGCATGTACTGAAGTCTCACTCACATGCTTTCGTAGATTCGTAAGGGCCTGTCCAATCAACTAGTCTGAGCTCCTTTATATCTATGCTTGGCAGAACTCGTTGTTTTTTTATACATAATTTTGACAGATAATATCAGTGTTTATTTTTAAGCATTTTTTTCAGTTTTGTTTATTTAAGTTTTCACAGTTCTGGGAAATTATGAGAGGAGCGGTCAGACAATAGCTATTTAATGATAGTAGATGTTGGGGTTCAGGAAGTTAAAGTTTTATAACTGTTAACACACACAAACTGTCAACCGAATATGTCAAAATGTAAAGTGAAATCCTTAAATCAAGCTGCGATACCATTCTCCAGCAAGTTCTCATGTACTTTCTTATGTTACCTGTCTGTAAATTTCAGCTATTACCGATGGAACTATTTTCCCTTGTTCTGTCTGTGTAGAGTGAAATGGACATTTACATTTACTGATAAATATCTAATCCTTCCAAGCCTGTTCATATCAATGGCCATTATTTTTCACCCTGTTAGCCCTCTTTAGAGCTGCAGGGACTCAACCGGGTTTCCCCTGCAGTAGCAACTCCTGCTCAGGGGGGGTTTTGGTGCTAGCACTGAGTGCAGAGAGACTTTATAACCTCTGCTGTTAATATTCCCTTTCTTCTTCCCTTCTCACCTCATGTCCCCCAGTGGTGCCCAGGTAGCTTGGAGCCATATGCGGGGAAGAGGAGGTGGTTGCTGTCTGCCTCAAGGCTGGGGGCTCAAACAGGAGAAGATTGGAAAAGTAGATTAGGGTTATGGAGGCTTCCCTTGAGCCATTATTTCCTTTCCCTGTACAGTCCCACTTGAGCTCTTTACCTGGGCCTATGGGCCCCTGTTTCCCAGGGTTCACATGCCACTCTGCAATTTGTCTGGGTCAGCCTTACTGCATCTGGAAAAGCTTTGGGGAGAGAAACAAGCTGGAGTGTGTTAGGCCTCTCACTGAAGTGTGCTCGGTCCAGGCTACCATAACTGTATATCCTTTAGTAGTCGGGTGTTTCATTACTAGCTGATCGATGTGAATATTGAGAACCTGGAGGGTGGTGCTGGAGCTCATTTGCTTTGATAAAAATAGGGTCTCATGGAAAAACAGCTTGAGAGCCAATGCCATCGTATATTGAAGAGAAACAGTTAACAAGAGGCTCTGTAGGGCTGGACTTTGTAATTATTTTTCAAATGTACAGTTCCTGTAAGGACTGTACACGGCACTGTACATTTACATGGCCCTTCTGTTTGTAAAAAACTTTTTTTTACCGTTTTTCCCCCCTGCAGTGTTTCCCACCCTTAATCCCCTTCTCAGATTAGCAGCTGCTGGTTTTCTGAAGTCATTGGAGTTGCTCCAGATTTATATTGAGAGCAAAATGTTGCCCCCCAGTCTTGTGTTTATGACTTTAAAATGGTTGTGGAAATTGAAAGATTGAGTTGCTCATAATGAAAGTGTTCGATATCAGCAACAACTTAAGCTGTAGGAGACTGGGTGTCCTGGGCAAACAGCTGAGTAACTGCATTTTGCCTAACTTGGCAAGAAAACGAACAAAAACCACCATGTCCTGATCATCTCAAAGGGATAAGGTATTCCCCTCTATGTAGAATTGGTTGGGAAATGTTAAATGGCTGCTGCCTTCCATCCCATAGGTTGTGTTTCAGTGGTGAGTGAAGTATCTCCCTTATATCCTTTATAAATCGAGCATTGGGAGCATTGGCCGAAAGATGCTGTGCCAGCATTATGCTGAAGTCATTGGTAAAACTCTCACTGGATTCAATGACACCAAGACTTGGACACTTACTATGTTGTTTATTTTTACAAAGTCCCTGAAATACAGGATTTAATTGTCTTTCTAGCCGTAGAAACGGACACTCCCTGACAGCTGCACGCTAACAAAAGAGCATGCTCACTGTTGTTTGGGGTCTTTGTGAAATGAGCTTGGTGGGGTCTGTCCACTTTCTAGCAAAGAGGCAACCGTGTCACCAAAACCGTTCTCACAGCTGGCGGTTAGTGGTACCAGCACTTCTGCTTCCAGTCTTGGCAGAAGCAAGTATCAAATGGGGTAAGGAACTACCCTCTCGTGCCCCGTTCAACCAGGCAAGAACAAGGCAGGTGAGCAGGGCAGCAAGGGAAAGATAGCTGTGTAATAGTCCTATGGATTGGTAAAGGGCTTTAGTCTCCATTGCTGACAGTCTAACACCTATCAGCAATGAATTTATATATAAATAAAAACATGCCTTCTACTCATACAGGATAGTGTATTCAAATACAGTCTTGATTGTGAATCTTTGTGCTGATGATGGCTTAGGGAATGAATTTGCTGTCAAATTAATTTTTCCTTATACACTTGCTTGGAGTATTTTTATGGTGCTGGCAGCCACAACAGGTTTCCCAAGCTGACCTGTAAATCTAAGCCTTGCACAGGAGTGGTTATTGTGTCTACGGGAAAAGAGGTGATGCAGAACTGAGCTAGTTTTGAAACACTTTCTCTCCTGAGCAGCGATTGTTGGATTGTATTAAATGATGAGTGCTGGTGTAATGATGGCTTCCGTCCACTGGGGCTGAATTGAGATCAGCAAATTAATTTCTAAAGGTGTACTCCGAATGGGCTTGACATAGCGTCTGCAGAAGTGAAGAAAGAAGGCTAACGCTTTCCCTACTAAGCTAATCATTCTTTTCTTTTACACACCCCTCTTTCTCTTCCCCACATGTGTGACGACTGTGGTTTAGACTTTAAGATGACATCGCCAAGGGGCATTGATCTCAGGTGGGGGTGGAGAAAGTTGAGAAAAAATTAGAGGAAGACAAAGTGACTGGGAAGAAGCAGTACTGATGGAGACCTAATGGTAGCTTGGTACAGATTGGCAGTAAGCACCGTACCTGGGAGCTGTTCCTCTCCACAAGCAACATTCCACATTTTAGAGGCAGGCTTATCTGTTGTTGGACTTAATAAGCAAAAGAGCCAAATCACGAAGGAGAAGATATGGAAAGTGCTGTTTGGTACTGCATTCCTCTGGGCTGTCTTAGTTCCCGCTGCTTGCCCGAGTGCTGACCCAACACACTGGTAGGGTCTCTTCCCTCCTTCCCTTGTTGCTCCTTCCCTCTCACATAGTCTCTGTGACTCTCTTCTGCACCTCACCTGCTGCTCTCACCCTTTGTTTCCCCAACCTTATTTGTCTCCTCCTCTTCTGCCCTCTCCCTATACTGATCTCTCCTTGTGGGATTGCTCTGAACCTCTTTCACCCCCTGCCTCCACACCACCAGTTCTCAGTGCTGGTAGTGGGGTGGGGTTGGTGGAGGGAGTTCTCCTGGCTCGCATCATCTGCTGGTGCTTGTGAAGGGACAGGAAAGAGCTGTATGAAGTAATCAGAGGGTCAGATCTGTCCTCACTCAGTTGCCGGGATCTCAGCAGCTGAAGGGGGTAGTGAAGGAGTCCAGCCTGGTTTGGTTTTGTCCTTGCTCAGGTAGGGTGTCCAGATGTCCTGCTCTTATAAGGACAGTCCCAGTGTTTGAGGCTTTTGTCTTACATAGGCACGTATTACCCCCCGCCCACTGTCCCAATTTTTCACACTTGCTATCTGGTCACCTATCTTCAGGTCTTCACTATTTAGGCACATGCCTGGGGTATGGGAATGGAATAGCATTGCCAAACCTCCAGGATTGTGCTGGAGTCTCCAGGAATTAAAAGTTAATCTTCAATTAAAGATTATGTCATGTGATGAAACCTCCAGAAATACATCCAACCTGAATTGGCAACCCTAGACTGGAAAGCTGCTTTTCAGCTGCTCCCTACCCACACAATCTACCTGACCAGCTAATTGACCAAAGCACTGAGCTTGGGTCGGGCAGTGTGTGGCTGTCCAGCTTTAGGGCAGGACTGTTCCACTTGGAGAGATCTGGCCTTAAGGCTTCATGATCACAGCAATCATCAGTCTGGCTGCAGAGAGTTTCACAGCCAGCTCGAGTAGAAGCCAGTCGTTTCTTACACGGCTAGTTGTTCTGGGGATCTTCAAAAATTTCTGGCAGCCAGTTTTAGTCGTGCAACCTCTCAGCTGCCAGAACGGATAGAATATGATCATATCACATGAAATGCATGCAAGGTCTGCTATAGCAACTGTATTTCAAAGAGACAACACATATGGTGGCTGGTTCTTTTTGGAATAATATCTATAAGCTGAAGATGTTTTATTCAAAAAGGCTGTAGCTTGAAAGGTTAGGGATGTGCTGATTGTTTGATATATGTTTAAAGAGAGGATCCTGTGTTGGGGTTTTTTTTTTTTTTTTTTTTTTTTGGCCTATTGAATCTAATTACTGGGAACTAAAATGATCATTTGATTGCACTTTTATCTGGAATTATTCTTCTGTAGAACCAGTCTTAATATATAATAATATGTTGCATTTGTACTGTATGGCATTTCTTGTCTGAGAAACTCAGAGTGCATTACCAAGTATTAATTAATTAAATAAGCTGCACAACACCACTGTTAAGTAGGTAAGTATTCTTTGTCCATCCCCATAACCCATGTAGGAATCTTTCTGCTGCTCCTGACCCACCCGTTGAGGCATTTTAACAACCAACCAGGTTAATTAAATAGAAATAACTCGACTTGGAGGAATTCATTTTTAAAATATAATTGCAAAGCATAATATTGATTATTTTTAAGCATTTAAATTTTTTTATCAATTTTAATTTTCACAGTTAGAAGATTATGGGATCTAAGCATTTTTCTGTGTTCATTGATTTACATTTTCACTGTTGTGGGAAATTATGTGGGGGTTAGATAATTATTTAATGACTGTAGATGTTGGGATTCAAAAAGCTAAAGCTATATAACTATTAAACACAAATTGTCAACGTCACATGTCAAAATACATAAAGTAAATATCCCTAAATCAAACTCTAATAAGATCTCCAGCAGCATTTTACTGACTTTGTCTATCTGTAAATTTTGATGATCATCAATGGAAATATTATTTTCCTTGTTTTGTGAATATGGTGAAATAGACATTTACAGCAAAAAATCTAATCAGTCCAAGCCTAAAAATATATTTTGCCTTCACTATGCATAGCGAGTTCCACTGTAAGATCTCCCAGTCATTCCTGCTGGATTTTATTAATTCATGGCCAATAGAATCCTCTGTCTTGTAGGCTGAACTACCAGAATAGTCCTTGCACACGTACACGTGTGCGCACACACAGTTTCTTTGACGATATGATTTGTGTGCATAGTTGACAGCTTCTCACGCTCCTTCACCCTTTAAGGATCACAGGACGCAGATACACATGCACGTCAAAATGCCATTTTCTTCGGTGTGTGGCAGGTGCACTGAGCTTTGAATGGCTATCCCTAAATTTAGAATCTGATTTTATGTTTACTTTTACCCTACCAATCTCTGCTCGAAAACACAGCCGTGTTTAAAATCTTTACTGATCTGACAAAGACTTGTTATTAAAGCGCATATTGAAAACAGCGCCATCAAGGTGAATGAAGGCAGGATATGAGGGGAGGGTCTCCTCCATAGTGCACTGGCAAATCAGCCATGAAACAAGGGTACAGCAAAACTCTCAGCACTCTAGGAGCCCTATTCTGCAAGGTGCTGAGTGTTTCCGAAAATCCAGTGTGTACCTTCCTCTCCCACTGAAATCAAGGGCAGGAGCAGGGAAAGGAGAAGAGACAAAATCCTTAGCTGCACTCAGTAAGCACAGAAGCAGGAGGAAGCTGTTTGTGCCTCCCCTTTCTTGAGCCTTATTCTCTGTCCCTCACATGGTTTAGAGCAGTGGTTCTCAACCTTTTGGAGCTCAGGACCCATTTTTAAATGTCTGTGGCCTGTCGCGGCCCTGTAAATAGTCTGAGGACGGAGGCCCTAGGGTGGTTTCAGTCCGATACTACCCCCTGGAGGGGGTTGGGTCCGGCCCAGCACTCCCCCCACAGTGGTGGATCCTGCAGTTCCTGTGCTGTGGGGGTGACTGAGCGTGGCTCTGGGCATTGCAACTTCTGGGGTTGCAGCGCCGCTCAGGTTAAGCCCCACCTCCCTGATTGGACCAGATTTCTGTGAGTGGAGCTGGCTCATGGGGTCGCAGCGCCACTCACTCAGATTTGGGCTACCCGGGCTTCCGTCGTCATGACGGCTGGGCCAAACCTGAGCGGTGCTGCGCCCCCGGAGGTTGCAGTGCCTGGAGCAGGGAGGCGAGCCCATCCAGCGTTGTGGGATGGGAGCCACAGGAACGGTCACACGACCCTTTGAAACATTCTGGCAACCCAATATTGGGTCCCGACCCCTGGCTGGAGAAACCCTGGGTTAGAACAGTCCCACGGACGAATTCGCCAGAGGCTGATTGCTGTAGTGCAGTGATGCTACAACCAACATTCCCTTCCTCGCTACTTCAGTGCTGGGGGCTGGGAGGGAAAGACGTAAGAGCAGGCCTCACTGGCTGTTTGCCACCTGGGGGTTCGCTCCCTCCAGGGAAACCCCTACGGCCAGCCGCAGTGACTGTCAGGCCCCTTCGTGAAGCCAGGCTCTGGTCCTGAAGGTGTGTGTTTAAAAGAGAGTGACATCTTGCTGTTTGAAGGCACCATCCTGTGCGGTGCTGAGCATCCTCAGAGCCACTTTGAAGTCAGTGGGTCCCTTCATGTAGAAATTCTCCTCATCACCAAGCCTTTCCCAGCTGATCTAGGAACTATCCTGTACATTTAACACTTTACATGTAGAAGAAGCCATTCATGAGACACACACCTACACAGTGAAACCCCTAAACAAATTTCATTCCTCCATCGAACGTGCATTAATTAAATGTCTCCAAGAGCGTACACAGCAGGAGTGTGGCAGTCTCTCTCCCTCCTTCCATGTAGGCATCTTGCAATGGGACTATTTTTCTTGTTTTACATTAATGAAGTCTTCAGTCTGCCCACTTTTACACCTACACATGTACTGAACATCTCCAAGGAGACAGAGAAACCCTGAGTCCAGCAATGGTGAATCCTCCAGTGAGACAGCAGGCTAGGGTCCCAGGCAACTCTTCTAGGCATCTTAATTTCCAGATGTCCCCCACAGATAGTTTTTGGCTCTTGAAGGCAGGCTCTCTCCAGTGGCCCTCTCCTTTGCATCTGAAATGCAGGTGAGTGCACCAAGCGTCTGCAAATGGGCTAGGGGGAGGGACATTCTTCCCATTTTCTGTCTCCTCCTCCCTTCTTTCCCCCACCTTGTCAAGCAGTGTAGGCTTTTCACGGCTGCCTGGCTCCATTTCTGAGCCCATTTCTCAGTGTTGGGGGAGTGTTTCATAATGTTCCAGCAATACCTGATCTGTCTCTTACCTTTCTCCCAGGAATCAGGCCTCATCCTTAAGTCCCCTCTTAAAGGTACAACGCTCCCTGGTTGCTCTTTACTCACTTCCCATTGAAGCTTGCTCGTGGGCTCTGTAGTTGATGTGCCGCAATCTTGTCGGACTCTTTTGGGGTGCAGGGGATACAGCACATTCTCCTTGGGCTGTTTTTCTCTGCCCTCTCTCCCCCTTACCTTCACATGGCTCCCACTGCCAACCGAGCCTTTACAAAGAAGCATTATTGACATTAAAAAGCAGTGCCTCCTTAGCCTGAACGCCTCCTTTTATTGCGTTGTGTCTCTCTTGCCTAATGCCACTGCCTCTGGCTGCTCCTTCTATGGTAAATTTCCAGAAACCTCTCCTGCCTATCCTGGCCCTAGGAGGACTGCACCTGTTATAATGATGTACAGCACATGTATTAACACCCCTCCTAGAAGGGAGAATCCAGTTAACTGCCCTGCTTTGCTGCACAAATGCCAGACTATAATGGCCCAGTTGGGAACAAAAAGAATGTGAAGCCTGCCAAGTCTTTATAGTAAGCCATTTGCCTAGGGCCCAACATCCAAGCCAATCTGATGGGATGTCTGGGCCTTTCCAGCTACATACAGTTAGATAAATCTACAGTAGTCACCATGGAAAAATCAGCAGTTACACACCGTTACCACATAGCAGCAGGAACTCCACGATCTTCGTATTTCCGTATGGGTAACATGGGAGAGAGGATGGTGTGTCACACCATTGTGTGTGCGTGCTCAGATTTTTAATGGAAGCCACTGTAGTGTGAGCACAAACATGCCTCAGGATTTCTTTGGTGAGTGTGCTTCTGGGAGTAGATCAGCATCTGATGTTCAAAGGGGATGTCCTGATCAAATACTATGCACGCAGCTTTCCAAATTTTGTACAGTACAAACTCAATTTTTAAAATTCTTTCTTTTCTTCCAGGCTCTGCAGGTGGCACGCCAGTTTCTACTGCAGCAGCAGCAGCAGCAACAAGTTAGTGGATTAAAGTCACCCAAGAGGAATGACAAACAACCAGCCCTTCAGGTAAGAAAAGGGTGTGGGTGTATGTATGCAAAGACATTGCTAATTAACGATAAGGAACAATGTACTATATAAATTTAGGCTGAGATTTGCCAAGTTCTCTGCTTTGGCCTAATAGGCTTCAGTTGAAGTCAATGCCAAAACTCCCGTTGGCTTCAGTGGGCACAGAGTGAGGTCAATGCTGGGTGCTTTTCAAGATCCCGCCCATAGTATAGACCTATATCTTGACAACCTATGTCCCTATGTCTTTATTGGGAGCTGGTGAAGAAGATTTATCACAGAAGTGAATGGGTTTTTTTTGTTCTACTAGTCCATTATTGTTGTAAGACTTGAACATTTTTATTTGAAGACTGTTCCGTTTACATTCCATGTTCACCCAAACCATCGATTTGCTGCATCAAGAGTACTCTGAAACCATTATGATATTGTATAATAATTTTTTACTGTATTTTGGGCTGTAGAGCCTCAACAGGGGTCCTATATTTGCAGCTTCTTTAGGAAGCCTAAATATTATTAGGCTTTGCAGGGTTGTTACAAATTCAGAAGGCTAAAACCAATAGACCATCTCCAAATAAAAGATAATATGCATAAATGTGTGGTTTTTGTTGTAGCCTACTAGTCAGGATGGCTAAATTATGGGAGCTAGAGATATGAGCGACCAAATAGGTCATCTGGTTAATGACAATATAGGATTGTTCCCTACATTATGTTTCCTGTTGTTTTTGCAATTCTAGTATTTAGAAGCCTGAAGTAACAGTGGGATTTTCACCAGTCTCCTTAGAATACTATTCCATAACATAACATGACACTTAGGAAGTATTCCCTGGTTCCTAAATTATCCTTTTCTTAATTTCATCCCATTTGTCTAAATTACAGTCCTTGTAACTCTCTAAACACAGTGTTTCTCAAACTGAGGTCTGCAGACCCCTGGGAGTCCCCCGAGGGTACTTCAGGGGGTCCATGGTCCCTGCTCATCAACTCCTCCCCCTCCGGAGGCACAGCAGGTCTAAGACAGGCTCCCTGGCTGCCCTGGCTCTGCTCCAGGAAGTGGCGGCATGTCCCTGTGGCCCCTGGTGGGGAAGGTTCAGGGGGCCTCCACATGGCGCCCCTATCCTGAGCACCAACTCTGCAGCTCCTGCCAATGGGAGCTGTGAGACAGTGCCTGTGGGCAGGGGTAGCGCACGGAGACCCCTTGGTCCTCCCCGCCTAGGAGCCGCAGCCAGAGAAATGCGCCAGTTGCTTTCAGGAGCTGCCAGGGGTAAGCGCCGCCCCTCACCTCCTCCTGCACCCCAACTCCCTGCCCCAGCCCAGAGCCCACACCCAAACTCCCTCCCAGAGCCCACTGCTCTAAACAATTGCTCTCCATTCTTCATGTTCAAACTCTTCAAATGTGTAGATGTTATCATGTCCCCTACATAGCTGTCTCTTTTGCCCAACTGTACGTCTTTAATTCTTTAGATCTATTCTAATAAATCAATCCTTCCAGACCCCTGATCATTTTTCTTATTTATTATTGATGATAACTTTTGTTATTATTCCCTTCTGAATTCCAGTTTCTCAGTGTATTTCTGGCAATGAGGTGTCCACAACTAAATGCAGGAGTCCAAGTGGAGTCACATCAGAGTCCGCCAGAGAGGGGCTGTTTTCTCACTGTTTTGTGCTCTGATGCTTCTGCCTTTGTAGCCCAAAATTATATTGGTCTTTTTTGTTTGTTTTTTTTGTTTCTGTTGCCATAGTGCACTGTCAAACTCAGGTCTGAGTTGCTTTCCCTATTTTTTTTTATTTGCTGTACTACTGTACCTCGATCTCTGACTGCATTAGTTCATCTCTTGCCTTTCATTGGGTATATGTGATTCAGATTCTTTTCTTCCCCAAGTAGAGCTTCTATTATCTTTCAACTTGAAGTAGAATATGGAAGATAAAGCCAACGTCACTACAGACCTTGAAAATAAAGCTTGTGGGCCAAATTCTGCAGTCCTTACTCAAACTCCCAATAGATTCAGTGAGAGTTTTGCCTGAGCAAGCATTAAGTGTTAACTGAAGAATTTGATGCCGTAATGGTAATTTGTAGCATTTAAGTGGTGACTTTATCTTCAATGCTCTTTGTAAATATGAATCCCCAAAACATCTCCAGGAGGATAGTCCAATAAGTAAGTACCATTATCACAATGTTGGGAAACTGAGGCAGACAGGTTGAATGACGAGTTTAAGATCACAGAAGGAAATTTTAGAGGTGGGATTAGAATGCATGAATTCCTGGCTCCCAACTCGTGCTCAGTCTGCTGGGCAACACCTCTCTATAAATATATCTAAACTATTATTCCTTTGGAAAGTATGAATCGTTCTGTTGATGGGCAAATATAAATTTTATTGGAAGTGTGGAGCACTGTAATCCAAACGGTTATATTAACACTTCCAAAAACATTTTATTTGGTAAATCCATAGCTGATCCGTATGCCTTTTAATAGACTCTTCCACTGGGGACATTTTTAATGAGATATTGTGCTGGCTAGGTCCAGTGTCAGGTAGTAAAAGAAGTGCTTTGTTGTGCAGATGTCTTAAGAATAGCTCCAGAGGATGAAATATGACTGTGTTGCCCTTTCAGCTGTGAGCTTATTTGTCAGGATTCAAATAAGTTGAAAGGATCAAACCAAACAGTTTCCGTAGTCAGACTGGGAATTGTGTTGCAGAGGTCAACAGTGAAGGCCACATTGCAAATTCCATAACATAGCCAATTGTTGGTACATATTAAAGTACTGAAGCAGCTCCGGCAGTCAGAGACACAATTAAAATTCTAATTTATTAATGTATACAGAGAGCAGGCCCAGCCTGTCACTCACTGATTCAAATGACTGCCCATTCTGTTTTCCCTCACTCCTGGAGCTTCTGCAGTCTTAAACATACTGCAAGTCTTCTTGCATATAACAGACCCTGAATGCTTTGGTAAAATGAGAATGTATTATTTCAAAAAACAAAAAAGACAACCACCCTAGAGCATTCGTTTGAGATTATTGAGAAAAACACACACAAACACACACATCATCATCTGCCTGATCACATTGCTCTAAATAGGAGATATCATTTCTGTCATACAGTTTACAAAATCAACCTGTATAGTTTCCATTCCAAAAATGTGCCCATTTTAGAACGTTTATTTAAATAATGAATCAAGTTGTCTTTGCACTTAGTAAATGACCATAAAATTTAATCCCTTTGGATAGGTACCGTGTTTACTGGATGTTAGTTATTTTTGTCCATTACAGAATACTATAGAAATTTCTTTGATCTGCTTTTTTACATGCTTGGCAAGGGCACTGCTGAGAAAAGCCTTAATGAGTGTTGTCTAGAGCTCTGTTTCTATGAAATGTGGGGGGAAGGGAAGAAGTTAATCTAGAATGTTGGTTCTGTTAATAAGACGCTTTGTGGCCCTGCCCACCCTTGAGTTCATGAGTTGACAGGCAGGGAGGTTAGGCCAGCTTGATAGGAATACTGAATGTAGTTCATACATATACGATTTATGGTGGCTGCAGAATATTGCTAAGTGAAATCTCAGTCTCAGGCTCTCTAATTTAATACTGGCTGGCAAGCTTTGTCATGTAAACCGGACTGGCACAAACAGATGTGGAAATTTTAGTCTAGTGCAGTGCTATGAAGCTAATTTGTTATCACCTTGCTGAGAATCATTTCTCATGTACCTTGTGATTCACTGATAAAATAGCCAGAGCATTTAAATACACCTTAGCATCCTATGGTCTAATTAGGACATCATACCTTGAATAGCTTTCACGCAGAAGCATGTTTTACACTGGTCATTTTCAATATCTCTTGACCTCAATTGCTACAGCCAGAGATCTGTTTTAGCAAATTTTAGACATTTGGTGTATGAGAACTTGGACAGAAAAGGGGTGATGTGTTCTTCTCATAGTTTAAAAAAAATTAATCTCCAAATATACTATGACTCATATTTTGAGCATATCTCACACTTCCTTGCCTTATATTTGGCAGTGACTTCCAGTTTCACAGCCTGATGATACAAACAAAAGAAAATAAAAGTTAAGGAATGGATTTAATAACGAGCAATTTTGGGAGGTGGAATTCACAACCACAAAATTAGGTGAGGAAGGGGCAAATCTTACAAATACTTGCCATGGATGTCATATTCCCTTGTATATGTGAAACAATTATTTGAGCCAACCACGTGTGCTGAGAGCCCAGAAAATTCATACGTTTTACCCAGCCAAGACAAATTTACTTGTATGTTAATAGATTATTTATTGATTAAAATTTGCAGGTTTAATTGCTGATTCTCTTGGTGATTATTCATTTTGGTTCTTTAAGCATGTTAGTTGCTGGCATGAATACATACATTGGAAACAAATCAAGAGACACATTTTCTCCCAAGAAAGTAAAAGTGCATGTGTATTTTGGCAATGCTAAAAATATTCTTTAAAAAAAGAAGTAGTAAGTGTTGTGTGTTACATTGAATTGAAAGTTGGACATAATGGCTTACAATGGATTTACAAAGTTCAGGGCAGGATTTTGCATTTGAAACTGGTAAGATGATGCATTTTTTCAGATTAAATGTTAATCATTATGTGGTAGATAAAAAGTTGTGAGATTTACCGAGATAGAATTTTTTTTCCGTTGATGGTGAAGGGTTCTATTAAGAATATGGCAGATGTTTTGGTTAGGGCGGTTTTTCACCTTAGCATTCCTGTTTGGTGCTATATAAAACATGCTTTAGGCTGTTCTCTTGTTTAGCTTAATGCCACATGATGTATCATATTGGTACCTCTTATCAATATCATGAGAAATAGATAAGATCAAGAGCAAAAAAACACAAGATGTGATGTAGAAATCAGCAGTAGTGTGAAATTATAGGTGGTTACAAATTTTAAGGGCATTTTCCTTTTTAATTTTTTTAATGAAATTAGAAATTTAACTGGCAACTCACTATGCAATTAAAGGTGAAGTGAAGAATAATTTTACCCTTGTGCAGGGTTCTGTGTTTCTTGTGCAACTGTTGGCATAACTAAAAGCCTAGGGATCTGCATACATTTTACATATTAGTGGTACATTTAACTAGTGGTAAACAAAGATCGCTGAGCTCAGGTCTTAGCAGTTAAATAAAGGAGAAACTGGGACTTGTTTGTTTTTTAGAAATGTATTTATTTGTAATTCTTAAATCTACGTGACAGCCACTTGCAGATTTGGGGTGAAATCCTGACCCCACCTGGAAGTCAATGGTAGTTTTGTCATTGACTTCAGTAGGGCCAGCATTTCACTCTTGCAAGGTTTAAATGGTTTTCCTAATAAAAATTTCAGTAGCCTCCATTTGAATTCTTCATTTTGTATCTATTGGTTTTTTACTAAAGAAGCTTTGTAACTCCTTTCATTTGATAAAATATATATGGGGTTGTGTGTGTGTTTGTGTCTGGATTTTGAGCCGTTGTGATTCACCTTATTCTGGCTCTATTACCAACCAGGGGGGCTAGCAAATTACATGTTTTTCTCAAATGAAAGCTGTGATTTTCATGTAATTATGTGACTCCAGCAGGTGGAATTGTTCAGAAAATCGTGTTTGTACAGTACCTAGCGCAATGGGGTCCTAGTCTGTGGTAATACAAGTAATAAATACTGCTACTACTAAATATTGTGAGAGTTTGGCAACACAGCGTATGGTCAGCAAGTATTTTCATTTTATAGATGGGTAAACTGAGGCATAGAGATGGCCACTGGGCCAAGGCCACGGAGTGACTTGGGGTATGTCTGCACTACAGTTGGGAGGTGCGATTGCAGCCCAGATAGATGTAGCTAGATTAAAGCTAGCTCAGGTAACTCGGGTACCAATAGCAGTGAAGCTGTGGAAGAATGGGTTGGCCACCCGAGTACAGACCCAAACTCCCTGGTGGGCTTGTTGTTGAGCAGCGAACCTGTGCTGCCCCAGCTTCACTGCGATTGATACCTGAGCTAGGTAGCTTAAAGCTATCTCTGGTAAGTGTGCACGTGCTTCAGTCACACCTCTAATTGCTGTGTAGACCTATCCGAAGAGGCAGAGTCAGGAGTATAAGCCAGTATCCCTCATTCCCAATCCCCTGTGCTATTAGACCACCCTGAGATCAATTTTTTTTACAGGTTTTCTCCTTGTAGGTTAAACATCTATGGAGATATTTTTTTAAATGTGATTTTTTTTTTTACCGGATTGTTTAGAGAGTAGTCTAGGGCTAACTATGTGTCAGAACATGGCTTGGAGTTTGTTGCAAACATCATGGAAGAAGAAAACATATGAAACATTCTTGACTGGTCAGAAATGTGTAAATTGCTGACAAAATGACACACATAACTGAGAGTTTTCCTGCCATTTTACCTTGTGGTTTACACCTACAGTGTTGAAAAAAGAGAGTGACTCCCACCTCGCTAATTACCATTATCACTGAAATGGTAGGGTTTGAGTCATTAGTTCCATGTGCATTTAATTAGAGGAAGGCTGAAATTGGATTTAACTTATTACTTTTTCATGGATCACTTTCTTGTCATCACTTCAAATTGGATTGCAGCCCCAGGTAACTAATTATGAGAACCACAGGATCAAGAGTGAAAAAAGGTAATTAGGAATAACACTGTCGGACCCTTGCTGATAGTCCACTTGTGTTTTGGAAAAAATGAGAGCAGTATTTTGTAGTATTACAGATTAGGGAGTTAAAGGTATGCACTATTGCTAGGAGTCATGGGAGACTGCCACCACCTATAGTGGTTTATATGATGTACAGCTGGGTTGAAGATGTTCTATCGACATGCTTCCACAATCACCTCCTTAATACCTAGATTAAACTTGTAAAAGCAACAGATTGCTTGTAGGTATGAGGCATCTCAACAATGGTGTAGTTAGGGGTCCTTACATATATGATCACAACATAGCTATCAAGACACTTTTGAGCTATAGTACAGTGTTTTAAGTACAGCAAGTTAGAATTGCTAATGTATTAATGAACACAGAAATGATCTTTTTGGATCATTAATACCTCACAAGAAGATATATCGGTCAGTCCAACAACAGTGAGGTTCATGATCTGTGTATCAGGAATTTAGTCACTATTTCCAGCATGCTAAAATCAGGACATTACTTTCTTTTGTCTGGTTGGGGTTTGCTTTTTTTAGATATTGTAGATAGGATTGCTAAATTCTTTTTTCTTCAGAAAATACTTCAAAACAAATGGATTTATTTCCATGTGCAGAACAGAATTCGGAACTGCAAGTAATCAATTTTATTGACACAGTCTGGAAAAAATGTTGATTAGAGTTCAAGGATGTGAAAAGATTGAAATTTAAAAGTACCTAGCACTGAGTGTAGCAAAATTTGAAAAGTAATTTCATTAAGCAAAGAAATCTATTGTGTAGGGATCACTAAGAGGAGAGTTATATTTGGGAGCTAATGATATTGCAAGGAGGTAATGCATCTGGGGCTTTTTTGTGTTTAAAAGAGCAAAAAAAATTGTAATTTCTCATAGTGAATCAGAGTTCAAAGAAGTAACACAGTTTCTTAAAGTTGTGTAAAATGGATGTTCAAGTTCTGTTAATTTCTGCAAATATTTGTGACTCAATCCTGAGTAAGTGATGCTTGCTTGTTCTTGGGATGAATCATAGAATATCAGAGTTGGAAGGGACCTCAGGAGGTCATCTAGTCAACCCCCCTGCTCAAAGCAGGACCAGTCCCCAATGTTTACCCCAGATCCCTAAATGGCCCCCTCAAGGATTGAACTCACAACCCTGGGTTTAGCAGGCCAATGCTCAAACCACTGAGCTCTTGTTTCCTGATGCAAGTAAAGTATAGGAAATTATGTGAACTTCATGCAGAAGATACTAAACAATCAGACTTCAAGAATGATGCATTCCAATTACAGAAGTTACTAGTATTTCTTTCTTTACATTATAAAATACATCTAGAGATTAAAAAATCAACTCAAAAACAGAAAAGGTGCCTTTTTAAATACATCTTAAGTTGATTTAGAGTTCTTATACATAATATCTGTGGTTAAAAAGGGGGCAACCTAAGGTCAGGTGATGTACTGTTTCCATTTTTCCACGTGTGTGTGATAAAAGCAACCTCCTTTATTTTGTAAGGCTGCTGGAATTTCTGATGAAGTGCAGAGGTCACTTTTCTGTCAATTTGAGCATTTTTGAACTACCGTTTTGTTTTGTTTTTTGTTGGTCCCCCCCCCCCCTTTGCTACAAACCATGGCACTGTTCTGACACATGCACATTACAGTGCTCCAATCTGCAACTTATTAATGCACAGTTCTGGAGCCTATCCAGTGGTTAGAAAATTTCCTGAAGCCTAAAATAACAGCAGTTGGTGCAAGTGCCATAGAACAGAAGTGACAATGAGGCGCAGTCCGGTCCACTTGGCAAGATGCCCAGGCAGGAAAGCCAGCTGAGATATTAAAACAGAGAGATTGAAGCAGTGCATGTGGGTTATGCTTGAAAAGTTTGGTCCTGGGAGAGAGGGAAGGAGGAAACAAAACCTCCTGTGACCATAAGACGTCTTCTGTTTTCCTACAGATATTTATTTATTTTTTATAAAAGAGTTTTCAAGCACTTGTCAAATAACCGGGAATGAAGGAAATAGGATCCATTCTTATCCATTCAGATGATTTCTGCTATATGTATGAGCGTAACTGGGGGTGGGGGGTGGGGGGGAATAGCCCTTGTAATAGAAATCTCCAGCTTCCAAACTGATGCCTGGGAGACGGAGAAAAGGAGAATATTAGTCAAACACACTTGAAGTAATTGTTAAATGTAATCACTGAAAAGCAGTTTGGAAAGTGTGCGCTCAGGCAATGTGTGCATTGATGTAATTATGGTAGTTGTGAGGTGAAGTCATACCTAGTAACTGTTTTTTTTTTTTTTTTGTGTTGCCTAGCTTTTGTTACTCAGCTATGATATCATGGACAAAATATTATAAACATATCATGGCTATAGCATGCTTTTGTAACAAAAGATCAGGAACTTTTATTAAGTTTGTTTTTTTTGTCATATTGTAAAAATTTATTATGTGTACTGTGTATATTAGAAACAGATTGGGGTAATTCTGTCTAAATGAAGTCATCCCAACTATTTCCAGACTGTCTGTTTTTGGTTCTGAATAATTTTCATACATCAGATGGTTATCATATTTAGTAGCGTTCTACATTTAAAATAGGACATATCCCATTCTGAACTTTCATGGACTTTATCAGCCTTAGTTTCTAGGGATATTTTGTTGCATTAGTATTTTAAATTGCTGCATATTACAGAAACTGGCAGAGCTGGACTAAATTTCAACTTAAGAATTCAGGAGCCACTGCCATATCTGCATTAAAGCACTAGATTTTTAACTACTTAAGTAATACAGTAGTACTTAAAGCTTTCAGCAATACACAGTAAGGAAGATCCTGCCAAATACATATTTCAACTTGTCTTCTTGTATTCACATTTGAAACAAATACATTTCCAAAAAAGAAAGAAAGGAAAAAAACCCTACTGCAAAATAAATGCACTTTGATTAAAAGTCTTTTAGATGTAAAGGGATTTTTTCCAAACTCAGAAAAAAGGTGTACTGTTTGTATCCAAAATATTAAAGATAAGCTAATATTCACTTCAAGTTTTAATTATACACTTATCTACATATCAGTTAAACCTTTTTTCAATTCTAAAGGCAAAATTTCCCTCTGCAGTCTGCACTATGGACCTTTATGGCATTCTCTGTGTGGTGAACAAGGGAAGAGTATGCACTGGAGATACGCCTGGCCGATAAGAAATCTGCAGCAAGGATCAGAGAGCAGAATTTTGCCCTAAAACTGTAAACTTTGCCAGAAATACTGGAATTATGGCAGTTTGTGGAAGAAAACAAAAAGAGAGAAGGCATTTTTATCTAACTCGTTTGAGCTGAAGAGAGCAGCTGTTTGCCTCATGTGTTTAAATCTCTAAAGCTAATATTGAAGTTTCAGGGCAACAAGTGCAACACTGAAGAATGAGTAGAAACTAATACCAGTGAAACAATTGGCAATGCCATTTTGAAAGTGGCTTTTGGAACTTGACAGTTTTATGACTCTGTAGTCAGGTTGGCAAAATATTTCATACGATGTGTATATGGAGAAAACAGTTACTCTGCCGAAATGTTTTTACATTCATAATTCATGTAATCTGCCTTTTATAAATTACTAATCTATGTAAGGTGTGATATAAATGGCACATAAACTGAAATAATTGAAAATATAGAAAATTTAAGAAGACTGACGGCACAGTAAAGAAAGATACTTTGTGTCAGGATGAAGTTCGACAAAACAGAGAAGCTGGAATAGATTATTAAATAAGCTTTGAGAGAGGATGGAAAAGGTACCTAGCTTTCGCATTCTGAGAGGAATTGGTTTACTCAATTATATGCAACTGTATCACACTCAGGAAAGTAGAAGACAAATGAAAGCAAAACAAAATTTAATTGAGCTATTATTTTGCAGACTTTGGCTCTGTTTCAGACAGCCTAATCAAATTGTGCTTTGCTCAAATAACTAATGTTAAATGCAGTCTACCAACAGATGTTTAAACAGAGACTAATTGGAAAATCTACATCCTGGGCTTAGTAAGTCTAGTTGAAAAAGTTTTTTAAATTATATTCTGAAGTGAAGTAATATAATGTGATAGAAGTCCCAGGAAGCATATGGGTCTTCAGAGAGCTGTGTGGAACTGTGTCCAATTAGTGTGAACAGTCAGAGGTGTCCACTCTGGACAGTGGAGGTCGTAGCTTTGTGCTGCTCGCCACCCACAGAAATCTCCTTTATCATCTGGAGTCATGTTGCAGTACCATAGATCACGCTATATGCCAATGTGTGCTGTGTAAGTAATGCAATGGAACACACTGATTGATGATATTTAAAGTGATACCATCATGATTGTTAGAACTCAGCACTGACCTTCCTTGCCAATTCTGTCACTTAGCAGGCTTTTTTAAAACCATATGATTCAAATAATGTGCTGCTCTATTTAAGTTATTAATCTAGGTGGCACAACCTGGCATTGAGCATGTCTGATGTATCTTCATTGCCATTTGGATTTCCTCAATAAGATACGGCGCAACACAGAGTTAAACAGCATGGGCCAAATTCATCCCAGTTGTAAGCGGTGACCCATCAAGTGAGCACGGTGACGACAACAGAGTTCCACCTAGGATGAATTTAGCTTCCTAGACCTGATGTGTGTCTCGCATCAGTTTTAAACTAGTGTAACTCCTTGGCTGTTAATAGGGTGTTGGCTGTTAATGGTGTGTTGTCTGATTTACACCAGAGTAACAGAATCAGGCCCCCTGCATGATTAATTGGCACGTTGCATATTTTTTACATACTTCTGTGCTCTGTTGTCATCCATCACAACTTTGGGCTAAATTATTATTCATTAATTGGAGGTTATTAAGAATGGGTTGGACAAACGCCCTTCAGGGATTGTCTGTACTTGGTCCTGCCTCAGTGCAATGGGTTGGACTAGGTGACCTCTTGAGGTCCCTCCCAGCCCTACATTTCTATGATTCTGTTTGTTTATATTACAGTAGCACCCAGAAGCCCCCAAACGAGATGACACTCCATTGTGCTATATGTACAGGCACTGTATGTACAGATAGGAAGAGAGAGTCCCTGTCAAGAAAAATTTGCAATATAGACAAAACAGACAAAGGAAGGATTAGTATCCCCATTTTAAATATGAGAAACTGAGGCACAAAGAGTTTGTGATTTGTTCAAGGTCACACAGGGAATCTGTAGCAGAGCTAGATATTAAACCAAGATCTCCCGAGTCCCGGTCCAGGCATTTCACCAAAAGGCCACCCTTTTTCATATTTTACCAGCAAAATTGTGCAACTAACCTACTTACATTTTTCACAACTGCATATGCAAATTGCCTGATTTCATACATTAAATGTGTCTAATCATTTGTGCACACAATTACCCAATCTGCACAGAAGCATGGTAATTGCATACTGAAATGAGATGCACAGTTGCTCACCAAAAGTGCATGACAACGTGGCCTCTTACTTTTATTCCTTCTCTCCTTCATTGTGTGTTGAGTTAGGATGCATCAGTCTGATCTCAGTGCTCACCAGAGATAGCAAGGGAGAGTGTCTCCTTACAGTAACAGCGGCTGCCAGATTGAACAGTTTGATGTCCTTCTTGGTGGAAGGATCTTCAGGATTGTGCCTTTGCGAGGAAGAAATCCGACTTTCCAAAGAATTTCTGCCATTTAAAAACTTCATTATCATTGATGGATCATTAGCTCTACAGGCTTGTGTGCCAGACCTATTTACACAGTGTGAAACTTGAGAGAAATGGACTGATATTTGGATGAAAGAAGAGATTTGAGTAAATTCAGAAACTGGTCTTTTGGCCCACGTTAATCTTTGTTTCAGCTGGGACCAGAATTTATATTTTGGAAGGTCTAATACCTTGAGAACGTCCTTGCTCTCTCACTATTTCCAGCCCAGGGACTTAAACATCATAGAGAAAATCATGACATAGATTTCTAGATGGATCAAGCCAAAGTTGGAAATCTTGCAAGAAACCCTTCTCCCTCAGGCTCTCCAGCCTAACTTTTAACTAGGAGTGATTGTAAAACAAGGTACCAAAAATTGTGAACATTTATGTAATTTTCCATCTTTCATTGGAAAAGAAAGGATCAATGAAAATTTTCTGACCAACTCTAGTAGTTCAGATAAGCATCCATAGCAAACCTGTTGAGATTTGTCCATCACTAGCTAGCACAGCTGAATTCACTTTCCTGGTTCAGTAATTTGAATCCTGTTATTTACCCTCGCAAAAATGTAATTTTTGAAGACCTTTTTGTTGACTACATGCTATTACTGTGGCAAGTTTGACTGTTAAATGGTGATGCTCCCTAACTCTTAATATGATGTGTGTTCTCTCAGGGCAATGTTCTTTTAAGGTAGCACTAGCTGTGTTCCATCTTACTACCCACCATCTAACAGAGAGTAGCCAATCTGAATGTTTTTAAATATAATTTACCAATTGGAGTCCCACAAAAGGCAGATTATATTTTATGGTTTATGAACAGCAGGGCAGATATCTCAGAAAAACTGTAGACAGCAGTCATTTTGAGAATGTGCACAAATGACTTTGAAAATAAATATTTCGCTGCCTGCACAGCTGTATTCACGTTCCTGGGATCACAATACCGTTTGTGTGATGCTTACACCTGATTATATAGAATATAATAATGCTCAAATGAAGAAAATTTTACTTAAAATCAAAGGCAGAATTAATGCCCTCTGTGAAAACCTATATTACTGACTGGGGTGTTAACATTAGAAATGGACAAATCAGTTCAGGAAACAATAAAATCAGCTTGAGCATTCATTCACCCTCTGACCCAAACCTGAACATAAACATTTAACTCTGTAATAATAATTACTATGCTTCTGCAGCACCTGTCATCCAGGGATGTCAAATGCTTTGCACACAATAACCACCTAAGCTTCCAAAGATCCCCAAGAGTTAGATTAGAGGTCTCTTGGGCTTTACCTGCCAGGGAAATGCAGCCACCTCTAGGGAGAAGCACAGCCGCTGTTTAACACTTCACAACAGTTTAGGACAGGTAGTGAAGAATACTGTGTCTGTTTCAGACTGTGAGGGAAATATAGGTTCCAGGGTACTGTCTGCAATCTGGTACAGCACACAGGTGAGGAGCCAGTTGTGACAAGTCTTTGTTTTTTCCCCTTTTTACATGGGTGAAGGAAAATGTGATTTGCTGGTTGAAAGAGGGAATTTTCAGAACTTTTTGGAGGCCCTATTTCTACCTGCCCTTCTCACCCTTCCCCTGGTTGTTTTAGTTTAACTAGTTATTCAGGAAAAGCTGCAGCCAATTTGACTGCAGTTTCTTTGCATCCTGGCAGTCAGCAATGTACCACACATCAGGTAAGTGGGCATGGATATCAGAGTGTTCGATTGATTCAGTTGTGGCCCCATTCCTTGTAAAGATCATGGCTGTGACGCATTCTCTGCTGGCACCTGTCTAAATGGGAAAGTTTTGTGCTGCGTGCTCTGGGGAATTCCTAGGAACTTGGCTGTCACAGCTGCTAGACAGCACCAAAGGAGAGCTTGGGCAGATGTTGAAAGTCTGCTCACAAGGTGGAGGTTTGCTGTGGTTAGTTTAATAATATTCTGTAAGGTGAGCTGCTGTAAGATGTGAATTCCAGAAGTGAAGAGAATCTGGGGAACGGTTAGGGAGGTTCTAGAGAGAAAGAAAGGAACCTCAAGCAGTCCAGATTTTGCAGAGCTTAACTGAATTGTCATTAATGAAATGCAGCATTTAATTGTACACTCAGCAGTTCTTTCTGTTTTTGTCCTTTTATTATGGGAAAGGGACTTTAAAGGAAAGTGTGAACTGCATGAGAGAAGACGCAAAGGGAACAAAGAAAATCCCCTAAAGTAAAACATGTCAGTGCAAGAGCCAGTCAAATAAAAGTTGGCAAGTCAAAGAACCTGCATTGATTTTAGTTTTAACTGTATGTTTATTCAAATACTGGAATACAGATTAACTTACTTTGCTCAATATTTATCATTATTTTACTTGCCTTGGAATGGAAACAATAAGCACTTTGTTGATTGGGTTGAAAAGTTGCCCCATTTTACTCTGGCTTCTACAACCTATCCCTTTTTCAAAACATACAAAACTATTTATTTTAACTTCTGACTTCTGACCCTCCTTCAGGGATCATTCTGATGACACTTACAGCAACATTTGAGGGACTTTTCCAAATGGTGGAAGCTCATAGCAGTGCCTTACGAGATTGAAACCTAATCTTCCTTGATAGTAATAAAACTTGCGGAATAAATATTTAAAAGAGAAGGGGGGGGGAGGGAAATCAGATAAAATAACTAATCAGAAAAGTTTACAGTTTCTCTGCAAAAGGAGAAATAGAGCAAGTGGGAAAGGGCAAATAACAGTAGCTCTGATTCTTCTCCCAATATCTGATCAGAGGAGTACCGAAGGATGAGTTTTTTACCTCCTCTGTGTCAGTGACGCTAACCCTCCTACTGTAATAAACAAAGGAGCAAGGCAAATCAGTGGAGTTATACTGCTGTGCAAGGTGACTGTAGTGGTGTTAGCCTTGTTTAGAAACAACAACAACCTGAGGCTGCCTGGCAGTAAGAAAGGCCTCAAAGTCCTGTGGGGACACTCTTGCAAGCTGCAGTGTTTGTGTATTTCTTGCAGATCACTGTGGAATTGTGTGTTTTGGGGGAGGGGGGTTGTTTTTGTATAAGATAATTAATGTCTTTCGCATTCAGGATATGATTAAAATGATTTAACTCACTTTATGCATCATAGACAGTATAAGAGAGAGCAGTTATAAAACATAAAAATAAGCAGCTGGGTATCTCCATAGGCGTGTTTTGAAGGCACTTTAGCCCATTGCTTGGAAAGTGGATTCACTTTGAATGGTTCGCTTGGTTGTGTACACAGAAGAGAAAAGAACTCTTGTCTGCTGGGAGAACCCCACGGTGGATGTGTTGTACCAACGGTGACAACTGCAAATGTGTTTTGTTGTTTGGTTTCCAATTCCACATGAGTGGGCTGAACTCTTTTAAAAACAAAAAAACAAACAGAAAAACCCACTTCTCACTCTGTAACTTTGGTTTTGTTTTCAAAAAGCTTTTAACAACTGGTGCAGCAGCCAAGCAGCCGTATTCCCCTGGAGGAGGGTCGTATAATAATTATGGAGGGCGGTTGTTTTTTTTCCATTACTGGTTGATTTCTCTTGGCACCTGTAGGACGCTTGTTCTTTCACTTCTGTATTTATCCACTTAGGCCCTTTGTTTGAAAATACAATGCAATTTACTTTCATAACATGCCTCTCAACTTAAAGCAGTTATGACAACAGAAAAGTTGCAAATGGGACAAGGTTAGGATGAGATTGTACCTGAGGAGAGGACATAGAGGGTAGATAATTGTAAGTGCTATTGTCAGAAACTGGTTGACAGCTGACTGGCTGAAGGCAATTTAGCAGCAGACTGGGGAATCAGCAGTTAAGTATCAGAAGTCTGGCAGAGTGTTCCAAATAGCGACAATGGGTGAAGCTAGCAACTGTATTTAGGTGTTACTGGGTAGCAAAGGTCTGAGCTTGGGCAGAAGAGAGGAGGAAGTGAGGGAGCTGAGAGGAGGCCGGAATTATGTCACAAAGCAAGTGGATACCCAAAATCTGGCATCTCTGGGTGCAATCTTCAAAGTCTGTTACTCCTTAGTTCTTACTACTTTTACCTCTGCTATTTTAAAAGGACACCGTCAACTTGAAATCTAGCCAGTTTAAAAGTGGTGGCAGATGTTACGTTTGAGTCCTTCTGACAATTTTTGTTGTTTTTAAATCACATTTTCCTACATAATAAACTGTTCCTCTTTCCCCTGTTGCTGTGTGGAAAGACAACCGGGGACACACGCAAACAGCAGGGGAAATGGTCTGACTATACAGGAGGAACAAAGTGCTGACAAATACCCACAGTAAACAAATGGGGACAGAAAAAAATGGAAATAAAATATTTTCCTTCTAATCGCCTGCCTTCAGTAAACATAGTTATTATTTGTAACAATAGAATACAGTGAAAACTTGACAGTGGTGTGTGGGGTTTTTTGTCCCCTGAATTTCTTCTCACTGATGTACTATGTAGGGATCTTAATCCTATTGGGGATGTCTATACTGCACACTAAGCCTGGGCTCTGACTCTGGTTTGAGCCCAAACTGTCTTCTGTCCACACACAAATCAGGCTGACGTGGGTCAGCAAGCACTCCAGACTCGGGTCCTAGGATCCTGCTAGTGGGGTGGGCCAAACCCAAGTCCCGCCATGATTCAGTTCAAGCCCTGTCATTTTGCAGGTGGTCACAGGTCAAATCACAGACTTGAGTCCACAGGTCTGCGTAGTTCCATATGGACGTATTAGCATGGCTGTGAGATGTGGGTCCAGCAACTGTAAGCCCAAGTTTACAATGCAGTGTTGGGGTTTCAAACATAGGGTTGGAAACACCGAGTCTCCAGGCCTGGGTCCCACAGACCTGGATTTACAGTACTTTATAGACATACCCACTACATCTTAGTTCCCACATTCGCGGCATGCAACACCCATCAGTCCTTCCAAAAGCCCCTGAAGAATTGTTTAAACATTACAGCTAATATAATGGCAAATGCAATTCTGTTAATAGAAATATGGTATTTATTAACAACACGTTTCTCATGAGAATTGTTATTTCACCTACAAATCTAGCTGTCTTTTTTTTTCTTTCTTTCTTTCTTTCTTTTTAATGCCTCTTTATTGACTAGGAGGTTAAACATTGTAACTGTCTCATATGCAAATTTTTAAAAATCACTAACTTTGTATTATTAGTGCAGGCTTATGAACCAGATTGTACTACATAGTCACATTGATGTGCCTTCCCCAGGAGGTATGGAAAGATCTATGTGTACAAAGCAGGTGTTTTCATTTGTGTAATTGGAGTTGAGTTTAGCACATTCTTACTGATAAACGAATTATACGTAATTCATAGAAAGTGATAGTAATTTTGCTTAGACGCTTGTTTTCCGAAATAGGTTTATAATATGCAGCGTGTTGTCAAAACGACATAAGGTACCTTTAAAAACAATAACAACAACAAAAAACCACTCGTCAGAATTTCCCCACATACAAGTTTTGGTTGCTAAAACAGCAATACCTCTTCCTTCTTTATGCTTAAATCAGTAACTTTTACAATTTAAATAGTATCCTGTTTTGACAAACTGCAAAACCACAAGTCTCAAAGAGAAATACATGAAGCCTGTGTCAATAGATGCTGGCATCTCTCAACAGGAAGCTTTGGGGTGACACGTTGTCAGTATCTGATGCAGTAACAAGGAATGCTTAACCTTATTCGTTAGATCTGGAAAATGGTAAGAATGGCTCTGGTGCTTCTCATGCATGTTTGCACTGATAGAAGTACATTGCATAAGAGGTTTCTTCACAAAGAAAGTCTTTGTTCCTTCCATTTTTGCTCATTAGGACAGTGTTCTGTATCTCTGTGACCATATTTCCACAGCTAAAACTGCCATTCCCCCATAGAGGCTGTGTAAAGTAGAAACGCCTGCAGCCATACTATCACCGCAGGCTGTGATCTCATCAGATCTCTGTAAAGGCAAGTGGCACTGGTCCCTCCTTAGATGGGCCTCCTCCAATAAAAGCCCAGGGTGCTACAGGGAGCTGTATTGGTAATTCAATATGAATCACTTTTCCCCATGAGGGAATTCTGAACCAGTGACCCAGGATCAAGTTAGAAGCCACTGTGCAGCTGGAGTTGCTGACTTTTCAAAAAAGAAAAGGAGGACTTGTGGCACCTTAGAGACTAACCAATTTATTTGAGCATAAGCTACAGCTACACTTCATCAGGTGCCACAAGTCCTCCTTTTCTTTTTGTGGATACAGACTAACACGGCTGCTACTCTGAAACCTGTTTTTTTCAAAGTAGAAGTAAAACTGAGTATTGGCCACTTGTCACGTAAGATCCCCGGATATTTTTGAGTAGCTCAAGCACTTGGCCAAATTCCATGTGGAAAGTTACACATTCTGCCTACCTAAATTTCCCCTCCAAATTCAGTTGGATAAACTATTCTTCTTCATCTCTCCATTATTGTGTAGTATTGCCACGCAATATTAAACAGCTGTTCTGCTCAATGCTAGAGGTGGTTTCATTGCAGCGATAAAGTATAAACAAGTTATATTAAAAAAAAAAGTTGAAAAACTTTGCAGAAGGAGGTAAATGTGCTGGTTCAGGATTAAAGACATTATTGAAATGTAAGTCATTATCATTAAGATAAGTGCAGATCCACAGCAGCAGACTTTAAAAGTGACTTATTCTGTGACTGTGTATCTGTAACCCTAATTTCATTCCTTTACCAAAACTTTTGTTCATTTTACAGTTGAAGTTTCTCAACTGCACTCCCTATCAACACAATTCCTGTTAATCCAGGAAGTTGCCACTTAAACCACCATTCCTATCCTCACAGGAACCTCTGTTTCTCCCTCCGTTCTCATGCCTTCCCATTCAAACATACTCAAGCCCTCTGACTTCGCAGTTCCACAACATTTAGGATTGCCAGGCGTCCGCTTTTTGACCAGAACGCCCGGTCAAAAAGGCACCTTGGCAGCTCCAGTCAACACAGCTGACAGGGCCACTAAACATCCAGTTGGCTGCAGTGGCCAGCTTCCAAGAAGTGGCCAGTATGTCCCTCTGGCTCCTAGGCACAAGGTCGGCCAGGGGGCTCCGCACTGCCCCGTCCACAGGCACCCATTGGGAGTTGCAGAGCTGGCACTTAGGGTGGCACCTGCATCATGGGCAGGGGCGGTGTGCAAAGTCCCTCTGAGCCTAGGGAAATGCTGGCCGCTTCTGGGAGCAGCCTGAGGTAAGCTCCATCTGAAGCCCAAGCCCCCTCCTTCACCCCAGTCCTGAGTCCCCACCTGCACCCAAACCCCTCATCCCTGGCCCCACTCCATAGGCTGCACTTCCAGCTGGAGTCCTCAGCTTCTCCCCCCCCGAACCCCAACCATCTGCCCCAGCCAGCAGCCCCCTCTTGCACCCTAAACCCCTCATTTCTGGTTCCACCCTGGAGCCCACACTCCAGCCCCAGCCCAGTGAAAATGAGCGGGTGGGGGGATGAGGTGAGCGGGGAGTATGGGGTGGGGCAAAGGTGTTCAGTTTTCTGCAATCAGAAAGTTGGCAACCCTTACAACATACTCCCTTAGAGGGTATGTCTGTACTGTAAAGAAAAACCCGGGACACCAAGTCTTAGCCGAAATCAGTTGACTCAGGCTTGCAGGGCTAAACTTTAGTAGTGTAGATGTTCCCTCTTGGGCTGGAGCCCATGCTTAGAGATCCTTCCCCCTCGCCAGGTTTTAGACCCTGAGCTTCAAAGCCCAAGGGGGAACGTCTACACTGCTATTTTTAACCACACAGCCCAGCTTCCCTATCCAGAGTTAATTGATATGAGTCCTGAGAATTGGTGCCATGGGTTTTTCCATGCAATGTAGACATACCCATAAGCTCCTTGACAGTCCTACTTTGTCCCCAGGCCACTGTAGAGCCCCGCAGTTCTCCATATTCTCCAGGGAACCCCACTTGCCTTCTCTGTAGTCCTGTAGAGCCTTTCTCGCTCCATCCTGCCCCCTCCTGCTCTCAGCTCCCCACAGTTTTGTCGCCTCTTCCCTCTTTTGATACATCTAGCTTCCTCATTTCTTCTGCCACTCACCTCTGCTTCAGAGCCTGTTGCTTAAACAACAACAGGAAAAAAAAGAACAGAACTGATCATCTTAATGCACATGGTATGCTTGTATAGCTCAATTATAAAATAATGTTGTTTTAATAAAACTTTAATTATATTTCATAGAAGAGATTTTAAAAATTTCCAAAGTTCCCAAGTGATTTAGGAGCCTGTGGCCTCAACTACACACAAGATGTACAGCTTTAATTAAACTGGTATAAGAAAAGCAGTATAACCTTCCCTCTCCCCACCCCCCCCGAGGCCTAAGTCCCATTTTGACAAGTAATAGGCACTCAGGAGCCTAAGTAATAGGGACTTAGGTTCCTAAAAGTAGCCGCTTTTGAAAATGTTACCTTTTATTGTTGTGTTTACCTGCTGGGTGAGTTTGGTTGTTGTGGTTATTCTCTAAGGACCATTGGACATGTATGTGCCCAAACCCAGTAGCAGCCTTGGAATATTTATAGCACTGTGAGCTGTGTGCATAAAATTCAGTCTGGTTTACAGGGTAAATCATTTTCAATTTTGTGTCAACTTTTTGTTCAAAAGTGTCCTTTCCACAGACACTCCCACCCATTTCCTTCCTTCTTTCCTTCTTTTCCATCCGTGCTCTGCCTTGTGGCGTCCTTCCCTTGTCCAGGAAGGCTTTGGTAAAGCTCTCTTTGGAACCGTTGACTGGCCACAGGACTCACTGCACAGCAGTATGAGGCCATCCCATCTACCAGAAGCTGAGCAATTTACCTATGCAATATTCCTAGTCTGAGCTGATGAATGAGACCTGACAAGGAATTGAATGGGTTTGCTCTCAGGGTATCGCAGAGCACCAAACACTAGGCCACTGGGTCAGGCCATAAACTGGTATTTCTTTAAGGCTTTTTAAGGACTGTGCAGAAGTACTGTATATGTCTGGTATTTGGGTTCTCTGGTTGGTGTGCAGCTCGTTTGGGAGACTCATTCTGCAACTTTTCTTAAATTTCTTTAATATTTGAATGAGGTGTACATTGTTCTGAGGCTGCCAGATTAAATGCATTGTCATTAATTGTATTTCAAGACATGCTGCTGAGGTGACCACAAAGTTTTCAGGAAGATACATTGTTCTCCTTTTTACTGTTTTTGAAAGTGGCATTGATGACCTGGTCAGGCTACTCCGATATCGCTCCTTATGAACCGGAGCTTTCCAAATGAAAGGGTTCCCTGGTAAAAGAAGCAATACTGATCATAGTTTTTGCTTTGATAAAATCCTCAATACACTAAGAAGATGGTAGAGTCCGGGGAGCTGGGTGGCTCAGGAGATTCAGGAATGGGGATAGCTTATTCTTCACCTCTGTTTAATGAAGCTATATCCAGCCCAGGTTAGAGTTATAGGTTCTGTGTAAAATGAGTTTTGTGGTATCCGTCTAGACAGGTTTTCAAAATGTCTAGAGGATTTGGACTCTGAATAGATTTGCAGATGCCAAAGCCAGAAGGGACCATTGTGATCCGAGTCTGACCTCATATAACACATGCCCTAGAACTTCCTTGGAATAATTCCTAGAGCATTTCTCTTGGCACCTTTTGAGAATCCCATCCATCATTCTTAGCGGATACCTGTCCACATCAATACATTTAGCATTAATTAATATCCATGCCCATTGTGTTACTAGAGAAGCCATTAACTGCTTGGGCACCCCTAGAGATGGGACTTTCCAAGTCAGGAGCAAGGTGAGTATGGAGAAGCTGATACCTCTGCTCTATCTATTCTGCAGCCAAATGAAGGACTTCGCTAAGAAGTGCCTTTTGGGCCTGATCCTATGCTACTGAAGTGAGTAGTAAAGCTCCCAAAGCCAATGATGCAGGATCAAGTCCCTAGTAAGTGCTAAATTCAGCTTAATTTAAAACTAATGATAAAGCTAAATCAAAGCTAACTTAGTCATAGAGCCAGCCACACTGGTATCCTTCATATCTTTTGGAATCTGAAATACTTTCTTAGAAAGTTGAAAATAACACTTCCATATCAATTTTTTTCTTTCATAGCTCAGATTTAGGGCCTGCTCCTGCAAACACTTAAGCATATAATTAAAGTTACTCATGTGCTTAAGTTGTTTCAGAATTGGGCCTTTGTTTTTCTTTCTTAAGAAAGAATTGGGCCTTTGTTTTTCTTTTCTAAAGAAGCTTCAAATCCCTTTCATGCACCTGCATCAGTAATAATAATAGTAGTCAATAATTAGCCGTAGCACTCTTCACCTTCAGAGCAATTTCAGGCATTAAATCTGTGAAGCTCTAGCTGACAATACTGCAGTGTTGACTTGTTACCTCACTGATGTTGCAGAGCGAATGAAACCTACTTTTTTTTATGTAGGCCAAACCAGGGTCAGTTTTTTAAAAGTACAAAATGGGCAAAAATAAAGTCCGCTCCTAGGCTGACACGTTGCCAAATTTCAGCACAGAGCCAATTTTTAAAGCTGAGTAATAAACACCTGGAAAGTTCTGGTTTCTAATGGCAGCGTTGAAAAGCCATTAAATGAGTTGCTCCAGTATAGTACAGGAAAGCCCACTTAAAATGCTGAGAAACCTGTTAAACTTGGACCTTCGTCTCAGTGAACATGGGCTTTGCCTTTGAGACAGTTGCTTAGAGAGTCAAACTGAGCTTGTATGGACTGGTATGGCACGTCATTAGAGGTTTTCTTGTTCCTAACATAAAGTCCATGTAGCTAATTTCAAAGTGTGTCGTTGGATGGGCTCAATGCTCAGGTATTTGTTCCTATGGAAAATAGTCACCTCCTGCCAGAATCTCTCCAACTTTGGGAACATCTTTAGTTACCTTGCTGAATCACCTTCTGAAACTCCCCCACTCGTAAGCTGTTCCTCACAGAATGAGGATCCAACCAGAGGGGGCATAGAACTGACCACAAGAACCAGTGTGGGCATTTCCCAGGGGCATGGATCGGAGGGTGGGAACAGTGAGGACAGTTAGGTACGGAGACAGAGAACAAGAAGGGAAGAGGAGACAACATTTAAGAGAAGGTGAGGCATTTGAAACGGGGAAAGCTTGGGGGGATGGTGTGAGGGGATAAGAGCGGAGGGTAGGGTAGATGGAGCTTGGGTTCCAAGCAAGTGTAGCAGCGCTTGAAGTGGAAAAGAGAGGAAGATGGGGTTTGCAGGAAGAGGGAAGAAAGAGCTTGGGAGCAGGAGGAGGAAGATATTGGAAGAAAGGAGATGGGGACAGGATTTCAGATGACAAAAGAGAGATGCAGCAGAATGGACGGATGGAGTTAGAAGAGATGGAGGGGCTAGAGGGAGGGAGGAGCAAAGGGACAGATTTTGTTAGTAGGTGACAAAGCTGAAGGAATAAGGGATACAGCATTTGGGATAGAAAGGAGAAGTGAAAGGACCAGGGGAGGGAGAACGCAAAGTAAGTGGGGAGAAAGTGCTGGCAGTAAAAGCAGGCACAGCTCCAGAAGACAACCCCGCCACACGTTATTTTCCCGTATCAACCCCTGTTGAGCCCGACAAGCAGAGCTGCAGGAAACCCCTAAAGAGTCTGCTCCACTCATTTTTTCCCCCCAGGTTTGACGGCTGATTTCTGTAGATTTTGGAGGAAATGGGGGTAGCTCCACTTCCTTGTGTCTGTGACCTCACTAGTGTACCAGTTTGTCAGTTTAGCTCACCACCTTGCTTGTATGCAGATTTCACTTTCCAGAAAAGCAACAGCCATGCAGATGTTTGAAACCATAGCTGGGAATTGAAAGTTGTACATTCCCAAGGTAACAAACAAGTCTGTAACTAACCCAGCTCTTTCACTCCATTCCGGTTTAGATTTTGCATCAAGATGGGGAGGCTGTGAAATAGACCAATAAGTACAGCACAGTAAAATAGTAAATTGACCAGTTAAAAGAAATCAGTAGCTGAAGGGAATAGCTATTAACATGCCTAGCCAAGACACATAATTATGCCCTAGGACTCTTCCAAACTAATATATGTTAAAGATGTAAACTGATTAAAAGAGAGATTTTTCTGTTTAGGGAACTTTTGAGATAGCAGGATTTACACTGCATTTTTACTCTTGTATTACAAGTTATAAGGAACATTTCAGCAAATCCTGTCCTTTCTAGTATTACAGTTTCATACAGTTTTTAGATAGTTTTTTAAAAACTTCAGCACTTATGCTCTCTCTCTATATTGTTAGGAATGTTCTTTTAAAATCAGAATTCTTCTCCTCCCCCAAATAGTTAATTGGATTTTAAAGTTAAAATGCTATACAGCTTTTTTGCAAGAATAAGGGTATCAGAGCCATTGTCCTTACCAAATTACACTTTGAGTAGTTATATTCTGCCTGCTTATCCACCCTGCAATTTCATTTGAGTACAGGATGCTTCGCTTCAGGTGTCCTGAACTATTGTATAGTGCTGCACTATTAAGCAGCTGCTGTGTTCCACCCCAGAAATGGATGCAATTCAGTGACAGATTGTGATTTTGTCTGTATAGAGTTTGAATAACCTGCTTTAGGCTTCCTGAAGATAAAAGTTTGAATACTTAAGTACTATTAATTTTTTATATATTGCTTTATAATGTCTCTCTCTCTCTCTCTCTCTGTGTTTGTGTGTGTGTGTGTGTGAGTGTGTGTGTGTATATATATATATATATATATATATATTTTCATTCAACCCTTCAGGTCTCGTTAGCCAAAAAAAAAAAAAAGATCTTCGGGCTTTCTCGTGGTACGAGTTTGACTTTATTTTGAGGGATCCTAGTGTGGTTCCATCATTTGGTCAGCCCATACATTTCCTCTCCTACCAGACCAAAAACCTGCTGCATCCTACATTCTCTGTCATATGCATTGCATTGTGGCCAGGATTCTGGGCTGTAGCCAAGAGAGGGGTCCCATGCATACATGACAGTTGGTATTAAGGAGCCATAGAGGCCCAGTGTGCGCTGGCTGTACGTTAGGGACCGAGGGGCAATAATGAGCATTGGCAGGACAGAGAGCCAGGAGCTCCACCTCACAGCTCCTTCCTGTCCCACAGCTTCTTGCTCAGACTGACTCTGGCTCTGCCTTCTCTCTGCTGACTCAGCCGCACTGTGTGACTGAGTGTTCTTTGCAGTCTGCAGACTGCCAGCACACAGAGGGGGCAGCAGCTGCACACACAAGAGGAAAGAACTTGGCCAGCCCAGCGAAGTCTCTGACTCCCTTCTGTTGGCCAGTTGTGCTCAAAGAGGAGGACCCAGCCTGGGATCATGGTACCCTTAGGAGTCCTCTTTCTTCTGACCTGGAGGGAGGAAGGATTGCAACATGCAGTAGCCAATTCAGATAGGAAATAGCCATAATTCACAAACCATGCTTGCAGACAGGAGTCCTCTTTGCTTTGATTGGGGGGCAGGGCTTCGTTTAAAAGGATGCAGATCCCGTCTATTTTTAGCGCACCGCAGATTGTGATGCTGCATTAATAAGTGCCAATATTTTGCTACAACGCCACAGAATTGCAACGCGTATAAAAGAGCACCAAAAAAAAAAAAAAAAAAGCTCAGTGTTGCAAAAACAACTGTAAAGTGATGGGAGTACCCTAAAGGCTCCAAATTCAGAACAGAATCTTAAATCTTGGATGCTTATTTGAACCTGTGGATGTTTTTCTCATTTTTCTTCCAACCCCTATTTACTAATTCCCTCACCCTTGTAAGACACTGAAACTGCTACTACTTCTGAGGACTTAATGGATACTTGGCCAGATGAGGCTGTTTCCTCCTGTCCCTATTCCTCTGTGCACCTTCCCGTCTACTCCCACTGTATGCCAGCTCTGCTGAGCTGACACATGCAAAACAAGGACGCTAGGAGGCCAACAGAGAAGGAGAAGAGAGACTCTCAGGAAGCTCAGCAACAGCAGGAGAACCAGTATCCCTTAAAGGTGGAGGTCTGATATTACTGGCTATTTTTTGCCTCTACTTCCAGCTTGTGCCCAGGATTAGAGGAGAAACTTGTATTCTCCCAGCCAGATAGGAACTATTGGAAGTGAGTGTTTTCCATTTCTTGCAATGTTGGAGGGGTGTAACTGTGTTAGAAGGCCTTCCAGAACACACATTGCTTTCAGCAAATAATGTCATTGGGAAGGGGGCTTGTGAGGTATCCAGGGCAATCAGGAGTGGAATTTCTGAAATGTCCTCCCAATAGTGGAAGGCCACAGAGAGGCAGTTTCATTCAGAGAAGTTTTTAAGCCACGCGTGGCAACAGACAGTCATTTTTGCACATGTATTTCTGACTGAATTCAATCATCTTTCCTGTTAGAGGGCATACTAGGATAATCGGCAAAGTTTGGAAGTTAGAGTGAGGTGCTTCACTTTGTCATCCTGGAAGCACATTTTAAGCCCTCTACGTGGAGATTTTGCTACTGTGACACCTGTTAACTTTAACGGGAATGGTGAGATCCCAAGGCACTGCTTTGAAAAGTCTCCTTCTTCATATAGCACCAGCAGCTTCTTCATATGCTTCTGTCTAAACTTACAGTGCTTTGGCATAAGCATCTATTTAGGAAATAAACTAGGCCATCTTTTTTTTATTTATAAAGTTAACTGTTTTCTTCTTTAAACAGGAGATAAGATAATCTCTTCTTTAGCTATATATATATATATATAATATCTTTTGCATGCTGGAGGAAAACTTGAATTGCGAGTCAGCTAAATATACTGTATCATGAAACCTTAGGGACCACTGAAATGAGAACAGAGGCCCATTACTGCTAAGAAGGTGTTTTATTGAAAATATGCCGACGTGCTTTCCCAGGATAGTGAGTAAAAGACGGCAAGATGCCCAACAGTAATACAGGTTATTCTTCTAGACAGGCTAAAATATATAGTTTGGCACTCCTATGCTGTGTGTGAGTGAGCTATATAATAATGTGCATTTTTATATTAAAGGTACCTTATTTCACTAGATTTTTTCTTTTTGTTTAAAACTTGCAATTTATATATTTCTGTTATTGTCTAAGTACAGATAATTTCTTACACTTTTTTTTAGTTATTTGTTGAAAGAGGTGAAGCAGTAAGTCTCTTGAATAGAAGTAAAATTACAGTAGAGGGCAGTATATATAAAAATAAGTTTTTCACATAAAGCTGTATTTGTATTAAGTATCAGAGGGTTGTGTTCTATATCAAAGTACAAAGCCTCTGCATTAGGGAAGGTAAAACTTACATTGTCTGCCTTTAAAATCATTTACACTGAGTCTTCCTTGGAGCTGGCCTTATTCAAAGGGGTCCAGAACGTCAGCCGTTTCTGCTTAATAAATAATTTAAAAAAATGATTGAAGTTTATTTTTTTTATCCTGGTAACCTTAATGTAATGACAAGATGCCTGTTTTTCCTTCCCCATGTCATAGGTGGTTGACATTCATAGTAGATCATTTTTGTATAAAGTGGTCACCCTTTTAAAGTGAGATTTTGCCATTTGCTACCAAATATTCGCCACACTTATTTCCTATTCTAAGTGTGACTCTGTGGTCTCTCCGGTACCGACATGTGTCAACTTGAGGCAAATAATGGAGTTTTTAATGGCAACTGCTGTATTTCCTCTACTATACGTGACATAAATGTGATCTCAGATCATTCAGGAAAGTAACAGAGAGCATTTAATGGTGATTACGTTTCAATGTTTTGTGTACTTTGGGGCAGAAAATAATTTAGGAAATATGTCCATGCACACTTGGAACAATTTGCACACTATGCTGTAACTGTTGTAAACCTGCTGGTATAAGAGTGTGCTAATAAATTTTACTTTATGGTGGAAACAAGATATTACAGTTTAGGAAGGGAAGAAGATGGCTGTTTATTAAGTCAATCAAATAGGAACGCAGAGTGACATTGTTGCCATTTTTATTTATTTATTTTACTTACTTTAAGGATGGTAGGGGGCTGCAATTAAATAAAATTTGTTTTTACCTGGGATGTTTGATTCATTATTAATATTTTTATGTTTAAAGGGAACCATAATTTTGCTGAAATGTCTTCCATAACTCCTGCACAATCATAGTCATAACTCACCTGAATGTTGACACATCCTGCTGTGTATATATAAATTAACTAGTAACACTGGTTATAAAATGTTGCATTAAATGAAGATGTGTATGGTAATTTAACACATGTCATGAAGAGAAATTTAAACCATTGTACAACATTGAGAGGAGATAAAAATGTCGTCTTCAAGCCAAACTTGTATGAACAATAAGGAAAAACAACGTAATTAGCTCCATATCAAAATAGGTGTAGCATTGACACAAACACGATTGATACTATATTAACTACTTTAGAGCCCTGTGGATAGATAGGGTTTGTTTGGTTTTTTTTTTTAAGAGGGACACAGTCACCTTAAAAATCATACTTCTGTCTGAAAATATTTTACCATTTAAAATGACTAAAAGTTGGGATGGGGGTTGGCGGGGGGGAGAGTTTGCTTTGTGCATTTCACAGCACTTAGTGTAACGTCAGTTTCACCGTTTCCTGTTCAGTCTGTGATTTTTTTTTTTCCACAATTGTTTTTGTAGGTCTTTCAAACAACAACTAGGAAAGTAAAAAAATCTTAGCCTTGGAAAATGTGATTATAAAACCACAAAAACTGGCATGGGGGCCCAAGTCTTAACTCATCATTTGTTTTGTTTTTTAAACTGATTAGCTATCAAATTGGCAGAGTCTCTTCAAAATACAGTGTTACTTGTAACATCATTGTTTCCACTGTAAATCTTCCCAAATCACAAAGCCCCCACATCACATTGGTAAGGCTGGTGGGCATCTCAGCACAGAGGTGAGGGATCCAGTAGGCATGGGCTTACCTCTGCTGATTGTTCCCCAGATCTGCGCATATGGAAGAGGCAGTGCGGGGAAGCCTGCTGTACCTTTTTGATGGATAAAAGAAGTGGGGAATTAATACCACGCAATATACAACCAAAAAAGCAGAGAAAAATCTAACAGGAAAAAAGCCCGAATATTATTAGCAATCTTTCTTATAGCTTTCCCATAAATTGTTAATACACCAATTTTTATTGTTAGATTTGTTCCTATTTGTTTGATTTTTCTTCCATCTATTAACCTATTATATGAATGATCAGCTCTGTCCCTCCTGGTGGTACCTGGAATGGCCCAGACTAAAGCATGTGACCCCGTTTGCGTGGGTTAAATCTTGTACTGAGCATTAATGTCAGGTATTTTGCCTGTATGATGTTTTCATCTTTGAATTGATCTCTGTTAAGGCAGCATGCTGGGCCAGATTCTGCTCCATTTATACTGGTGTAAGTCCCAAGTAACTTCACTGAGGTCATCGGGGTTATTCCAGATTGACGCCAGTGTAAATGAGAGCAGAATCTGCCTCACAGTCTCTGGCTTTGAGACAAAAATGGGTATCTCTGTGTGCAGAGAGCAGTGGAACGCTATTCCTAAACTGTCTGTAGGGTAATGATGTAACAAAACCATTTCTTCCACTATGTTCACCTCTACCACATATGCACAATCTCCTCCTCTGGCTTGGATCTCGGAACCAGGTATTCATGCTGTATTCCAACCACTGAGTTTCACCTACTATCTTGACTGCTATTTAACATGGGTCAAAAGTCAATTGAGTCCAGTGCCAGATAGCCGTCCCGGACTCCTCGCTTATCCCTGAGCCATCATTTCTAGCTTTCATTTCCTATTCATGTATTAAATCTCCGATTTCCATGTGCCAGTTATACTCAGTATTCAGTATTTGTGAGATCTTTCCATATCCTAGTCGATTTAAAAGGGGGAACATGCTGTTCTTCCTGGTCTTCTGCAATATTTGTTGGCTGTGTTTTCTTGTGACTCTACTGAACCACAGCTATGCTCTCTGCTGCTCTGGGAATCCTCGTTCATAGCAGACCGTGACTGAGTTTGCAGGTATTAGGCTTTTATATGAAGAGGTGTGAAGTGCTTTAAAAATACTCCTGGCCAGCTCCACAGCTGGTACTTAGTACTTTAAATGGCGCTTTTCATCTTCAAAGCATTTTAAAAACATCAATCTTCACAACACCCCTGAGAAGCAGGTAATTAATATTGTCCCCATTTTGCAGATGGGGAGACAGAGGAAGAGGCTAAGGCCGCTAACTTCATTTGAAGTTGGGGGGGTGCTCAGCAGCTCTGAAAGTGAGTGCATTGATCTCTGAAGTGAGGCTCTGGAAACTGAGATGCCCAAGATTGTTGGTTACTTTAAAAATAAAAATGAAAAAGAGCCTCTGTGCCTTGTTGAAGGCCAGAGAGGGAGTTGGTGTCAGAGCCAGGATTATAAATTAGGAGCCCCTAGCTCACAGTCCTGTGTTTATGCGACTAGATCGCACCTTTCATTGTTTAGTCGTGCACCTTTCTCCAAAAGGAGATGATGGTATGTGCTACAAATGAAGTGCTAGCTTCATAGTCCCAGTTCTTTGCTGACATAGCACCAGAGTAGGGATCGGCAACTTTTGGCACTCGGCACATCAGGGTAAGCCCCCTGCCGGGCCGGGCCAGTTTGTTTACCTGCCACGTCCGCAGGTTTGGCCGATTGCAGCTGCCACTGGCGGTGGCCAGCACAACCCTCGGTCCGCGCCATTCACGCAGCCCCCATTGGCCTGGAGCGGTGAACCATGGCCAGTGGGAGCCGCGATCGACCAAACCTGCGGACGTGGCAGGTAAACAAGGGGCTTACCCTGGTGGCCACGTGCCAAAAGTTGCCAATCCCTGCACCAGACAATGGACTTCTGTCCCGAGTTATATGGCAACGGCGAAACCGAGAACAGAACTAGGCCAGTGATCCTCCTTTGTGCAGTATGTGCCTGTGTGGGGCTGTATATGAAAATAAAAATTACAGACATGATTTAATCATGATTCATGTAATGTTATTGCCAAAAAGTTTGCATCGAGCCATACAAACTAGATCAGAGTTTTCCAAACTGTGGTTCATGGACCACTTGCTATTGGTCTTTGGAGTGCTACCAGGTCACATGATGCTGGCTCCCTTCCTTGTTTTCGGCTGCTTAAATACTATTAAAAGAAGCTAAAAATACATGAAACGCTTTCTTAATGTTACCTTTTCATGTAAACTATTACTGTAGTTGCCAGAGGGCTGTTACGTGACAATGAATGGGCAGGAGGTAGACCCCGAGAGAAAATATTGAAAAATCTAACCGCTGTATTTGCAATAATCCCAAACAGTTTGTGGCAATCAACTGTACTTTGAGGTCACTGGACAGAAGGCATTCTCCTAAGTGCAGCGTGTTGTTAATTCATCCATAACATCATCTCTAGATGGTGTTTACTTTTAAATTCTCTATGTGGCTGTACATGTTTTTTTCTCTCTTCATCATATGTGATATTTACAAACATAATCCATTTCCATGCCATTTATGTGCTGACCTGTCCTTCAATTTGTGTGTGTGCCTTTAAGAAGCAGGATCTTTCTGATTCATGGAGGCACTTTCTGGCAGATTTAGGGTCTTGCAAAAGATGCTCTTAGTCCCTTATTAAACATTCATAAGAGGGTGGGGTCAGATTTTTTCTGACCTGAAAAAAATCCCATTAATAAATTTGTTATCTGACATGAAAACACTTTAGGGTGGAAAGCAATCCGTATCACATCCCATTTAACATCAGATCACAAGTTGTCACTAAATTGGGTCCTTTGTCTTTGCTTCTTGCAAGGTTCTTTCGCAGCATAACTAATAGGGCTGTTGTCTGATATTCATTGACTCTTGCAAATAAAATACGATTGTGAATGGGGATGTTATTAATGTGGTTTTGTTTTTCAGTTACTTGCATCTAAACTAACTTTTTAAACGAATTTCATATCTCGAAACTGTGAGGACAAAAAATACTGAAAACAATGATGGACGTTTTGCTTAGTATTTTATTGACACAGATGATGCCGGTAATTTATTATAGGTTTTTAGACCAGTAGAATCGGTTGCAGGGGCTGTTCCAATCTGTAGGTTAGAGACCGCACAAAAACAAGATTTGTTTTTATATTCAAGATTAGGGCCAAAAAAGTATTTCTTTCAGCTTGAACAGGTGAGATGTCGAGAGGGATTGTTTTGAGTTACATGAAACCACTAACCCTAGTGTTACAAATGTACCACAGACCCAAACAGAGTGTTTCACTTCCACTGAACTCAGAAATGTTTGTTTGGCTGCCTTAAGAACAGACAGATAAAACTCCCCATTTGTGAAACAATGATCTCAATGATACAAGAGGTGCATCCTTGCCTTCTGATAGATTTTAACATCTTACCATTCTAGGACTGTGATTAATTTCCCTTTGCTTTGTTTATGAAAGAAAGAGGGAAAGGTAGTCCCATTTACAGGCTAGACACAGTAATCATTTGTACAAACTTCTCATAGAGGGCTTTTTGCTGTTTGTTTTTCTGGTTTTTTTTTTTTTTTTTTTTTTTACATAATCCTAACATGCTTAATCTTTAGTTAACAAAACTACTCAAGCTTGGTAAAAATCATTTAACGTGACAAGTTAGTTGTCTTTAAAAGGCTGTTTTCGAAGTGGAGGGCGGGCAGTATTTTTCCCTAATGCTGTTTGGTCCTTTTGATTCCATCCAATTTTAAAATGATTGTTATGAAATATTGTGTTAGCAGCAATTTTTTAGTGGCATCTAGTCTCTGCAAAACAGATTGCTCTTAAAGGTTATAATCCTGAACAGTTTGTCAGTAAGTCTGGGGTTTTTTTATTATTATTATTATTATTATTATTATTTGTTAAAGAATAGTTCTTAACAGCTGTTTGATTAAGGGTAAATGTGTGCTATTTGCCATACTTTTTAGAGAGCAGACACACGCATAGTCAGGTCAAAGGGTTAACAGCAATTAACTGTAGTTGCTTTAGAGACAAAAGCGTTATTTCACAAAGGCATTATTTCACCTGCCGGCAGTAAAAAAGAGGAGGCCCATTGTGTAAGGGTGTTTGAACTGATTATGTTTAGAGGCTGGTTGTGATTGGTGGAGAAGGGCGTGGCTGATTGGGTAGTTTTGCATCTTGTCAGCTCAGGAGCACCCTTGCGCGTGCAATCTGTCTGTAACCTGAGGAAGCTAAAGACTGTACAACAAGGCTTAATAGAGCTTCATGGCCCAGCACTCTGTTTGTGGTGGCAGCTAAATGGAGTTTGTCAGGTTTGTCAATATGATTGATTTTGTGATTTTTTTGTATCTTCCTTGTGCACAGCGTGACTGTTTAATTTTGCATATGTAGGAATAAAGAGGCATATTGCTTTTTAAAGTTTTGTTTTCTTTTTTAATCTTTGTTTATCACCTTAAGGCAGTTGCACAGTAACTAGAATCAGCTCAGACAAAACTGGGGGGAAAAGGTGTAGGGAGCTACAGTGTACAGGCCTATTTCTCAACTCTTCAGCAGTATGTGAGAGCTTTAAAAATAAAAGAATGTTTATATCTCTGCAGTCTTTAATATTATTTAATTTTTTTTTTACTTTTATTGCTGCTTTTATGCTGTGCTTTATTTTCATCCAGTGCAAGAATTTTTTGAAGCACTTGGTAAATAATTACATATAAGAGAAGGGAATTATATTTTGTTTGCTTCTTTTGTAGGTTATTATAGATGTAATAAGTAAACAAATAGAATGTTGTTGCTCTTTTCATTCTGATCATTTGTTTCCATATCTGCCTGGACTATTTTCATCTTAGCTGACTAAATGACTGTAGTTTGCCAAAAAGAAAAAAACAACCCAAACCACCATACAGACGAATAAAATACTTTGTGAGGTTTAAATGTCAGGCACTGTGATTGCTGAATTTGTTTGGGACTAAATTTGCCATGTGAAATTAAGTGAGTGAGCTTTGTTTTTGACATTGACTGGTGTTATGAACTCCAGTGAAATACATGTGTAACAGGATCTAAATGTAGCTAAGTTAAGTGTCAGCCCTGCAATACAGTATTGCAGTGCAAATGAGATGATTTTTCTAGGCTGGTGGTAGTGGGGAGGAGGGAACCCTTAGGAAGTGGGTGGTAAGTTTAGAGCAAAGTGCATATACACTCTTCCTCTTTGGAATTAACTCTTTCACACCCTACATGTTTTAAGGAAATACTGAACAGGTCAAATTATTCCCATATTCAGAAAATGTAAAAGCAAAATAACTTTTAAATGCAATGTGTTTATTTTAATAGATGTCAGTATTCTGAAAATGACAGTTTCTTCATTTTTAACAAAAACAAGTTTGGCAGCAGGAAGTGTGAATCATTCAATGGGTGACTAAGATCTGTTTATGAAACTAAATAGTTGGATTTATTCTAGCTGTCAGTGTTGAAATGTTAACTAAATAAATTACTGAAGTTTATATCTAGTAAAATGTAAATTAAACATACTAGTCTACCTTTTTAAAAACAAAACAATAAATTACATTTCATTTGGATCAAAGCTAGTTTTCATGACTAGTACTTAAGGGCCCGATCCTGGAAGCACTATGCATGTGGGTTATTACCTATGTGAGGTGTTTCGTTGAAATAAATGTATACATATGAGCACTATGAGTGGTAGTAAGTAACTGCAGAATTGGGCCCTTAGTTATCATGTTTACTATACGAAGCCTTCAGGTATCTTAAATACTTTTTGAATCAAGTTTGAAGAGGTTTCTCTATATGTTTACACCTATATGTGATCAAATATATTAATGTATGTGTGTGTGTGTGGATGTTCTGTCTTTTTGTGAATTGTATATTTATCACAGTAGCAATGTAGGAAATTGTTGTGAAAGCACTGCTTCTACGGTGCTACTGTTAAAACTCCTTTCTTCACATCAACTGGAAACTGTGTTTTCACAGGGCTTTAAATGAGCTCTGTGACTACCTTAAAAAATGTCATTGATAAGGATGTAAAAATGAAACCCAAATCCTGACTAAACAGTGTCGCTGACTTGGCCTAGAATGTGATAGAGCTGAACTGAAAACTGATTGGTCTGACACTTTATAATCAAAGTTGATTTATTGTTCATTAGTAGTGCATTAGCCCTTTCAAGCAAGACAGTTATTTGTGTAGTAGGCTGTCAAACAAAAGACTTCTAGCACCTGTCATTTCTAAACCATGAGATAAGCAACCAGATATTAAGATAATGCAAATAGAAGTACGCTTGGACAAGGTAAAGTGCCAGCAATTTTCCTTTCAAAAATAATATTCCTTTATTTACAGTGGCTAATATCAGCATCTAGATAAATCTGAGTAAAAACTAAATGCATTCCCCTAAAATATGGATTGGTATCACAAGGATGGAAAATCATATTGGAATTCAGTATGCTGCTTTCATGATTTCAGAGCACCTCACGTGAAAAGGTATAAAACACAGACAGGTTAATCCCTTGTTAAAAGTTGGTTATAAATGGGAAAGAAAGGAATGCCATTTATAGCCTTAATTTTTTTTTTTAAACTTACAGTCCAAAGTCAAAGGAATTTTTATGTTTTGTCCATCTCCCTCACCCCATTTTCAGCAATAGACAGATGTCATAAAGTGATGTTCTTACAAGTAGGGGTTAATTTTATGAAAACTTTGATGACATCACAGTGGAGCTGTGAGAATGTCAAAAAAACCACCAGCTGCCATATTCAGACAGATTTGCTCTGAAATCTCTCCCCCTCTCAGAAAGGAATGATCCCATGACATAAAACAGAAAACAACACAAGTGTCAAAAGAAAACAAAATTAGTGAACTTTTGTCTGCCACCACAGAAATGAGGATTAACTTATGTTATTCCAGAGCATGGAATGGAGACTATCTGCATGAGGATATATAGTGTATTGTCTTCTGTGAATTTTCATTTGACAGGGATTTTGGAGGCTGTGATCTTAATTAAATCTCAGCTGAGTCAAATAATGCATCTAAAGGCATGCAGTGTTGCGTAACCTTGCTGAGTTGGTAAACCATAAATTATCAGAAAGTTTTTGATAAGAAGGGCTGGTTTGAAATATTTTTGTTTGGTATAGTTAGTGTTTTTTAAAGGTTCACTTTACTTATTCACCCTGTTTTTTAAAACAGTGTAATCTTTTACTCTAAAAAATAGATGAGCTCTATCTAGGACGTGCTCTGGCTAGACATTCCAACTGTAGCTTAACTAAACATGAATAGTATCAGATACAATGAAAGTGACATGAAAAATAAAATAAAAGGCCATGGCTTTGTAGACCTATACATGCTGGTGTGAATACAGAACAACGAGCTACATCTCGATGATCCCTATGCACATTTTGAAAATATAACTCTCAATAACATCCTGAAATTAATATTGCAGTGTAAATAGTTATCAAACTGACCATTCTCTGCCAGTTATAACAGATCACACAGGCATTATTGAAAAGGACCCATTATTCAGTAATGATGGACAATATAATCCGACATGCACAGAAGTTGTGCTGATGCTTAGTGTACTGTGAATGTAAACAAGAGAAAACTTGCAACAGGTGTGTGGATAAGGTTAAAAATGTTTCTTGGACACTGAGAGATGGAGAGAAGAAACGTAATTTAATTGTAAAGCAGCCTTTCAGCTGGACATTGTGTATTACTAGTACTTGAAAATACTAGGTGTTCCATGTTCATTTATTTTGAATATACTGAAGCTAACTAGTTGGCTGGTTCAGTGTAACATGAACTGTAACAGTGTTTGTTAAATTTAAAGGATTGTATATTCTGGTTGTCTCAAGTTAGGAGAGGCTTATTCCATCCAAAAGTTTGGGGAGCTGCGAAGCCATGATGTGATTGCTTGAGACATATCTCTTGCAATCATTGTATATCAGTTTTAGCCAAGTGTATGCTTGACAGAAATAGAGCTTGGGCTTAATTTATGAAAATGTTTATTCCTATGAGATAAGTTATTGATGGGTTTTTCCCTCCTCCTTGCGAGGTAAAAGAAATATCAGGGATAGTTTTCTCAATGCTTGCACAGCAAAATTGGGAGAAATTCCTGACACCATAAACAAAATTTGTTGTTGTTTGGGGAATGGCTTGACCAGTTATAAGTAGTTTGTTTTATTGAAAGCAGACCTGCATTACTGGAAATGAGTTTGCCGTAGTTCAGGGTTCAGTTAAAATGTCCTGTACTACCTTGTTTTTATAAGGTGCTTTCTTGTACAGCTTTATTTTCCAGTTGTAAGGAAAGGGGAAAAAATGTATCATGTCTTCATCTGCAGAACAGGCTGAAATGGCTGTGTAGAGATTTTGGAGTGAAGTAACAATGGGAAGTAGCTCTTTTCCAGCCTTTTTTGATTTTTAACCTTTCCAGTGTAGTGCAGTGTTAGAAACTGTATCTGTTTGCTAAATGAATATTGGAAAAATAGAATAAATATTGAACAAATATGCATAATTGCTCATTCTTCTCTGCACTGGTTTGTGATAGATTTACCTTTATTGATAAGGTAAGATGTTGTATTACTTAGGAGGGGGAAAAAACCAACCAACAATAACAACCTGATAGGTTTTAAATTTTAAGCTTTATCTTGCCCTTAAATCTGAAACATCATTGTTCAAATAACTGAGAACAAGGTAAACCAACAACATCAAAAAGGTCGGCTTCTGTGATTTCTCAAGGGCTTGTTATTTTGTACTTTCCAATTCTATTTGATGTCTTGACAAAACAAGATGACACAAGGGAGAATACATTAAATTTTGATGTTCATCTAACCTGTTACAGTGCTGGCAGCTTAATTTCTTTTACTTTTTACTGAAGATGGCTTTTTGCACAATTATTCTAATTGCCAAGCCACTTTATGAAAAGGTTTCTTTACGGGCTTCCCATTTGCCTTGATTTTGCTAGGCATTTTTTTGAACGTGTTTTGACCTTTAACACACACAGAGCTTGCTGGTTGGAGTGTGTCTTCATTAGAAGTAAATCAGTGAATGGCAAGATTGTCAAAGAAGCAACTGATGTTTTCTCATTAGAATCTAATTTGCACCGTTATGCTTAGCTGTGATGTACAGATGAAGGTGTCTGTGATAAGTGTGAAAAGCTGCCCATTTTAAGCAAATAAAGTTTACAAGTATTTTAAAGGCTATAATTCCGAACAAAGTAGCAACACCTAAAAGAGTGCTTAAGTAGAACAGAAGTTAAGTTTGTCGTAGCATCATTTGACTCTTTTGTATTACATTTAAGTAGATTGGTTTAACAAGCTGAGTATATTTTTTAAATTGCTTATTAATATTTAAACTGACCAGTACAGGTCTCCTCTAATGCCCAAAATTAGAAGAACGGATAGTTTCATGTTTAACTCTTTAAGGAAAGAATAGATTTAAAGTGAAGAGACATAACCATTCAAAATAATTCTGGTTCTTTTTTGCAGGGGGAAGGGGAGTTTTGTTTTTTTTATTTAAACATGCAATGGTGAAGAAAATGCCTCCCTATGTATTTTTTTTTTAATTTCACATAAAGTTCTTGACATATTAAATGCTGCTGATTCAATCACAGTTTATTATTTAATTAAGTGCCCCTTAATTTATTAATGAATTAATACACAAATGTAAGGAACCCAATATATTGCTCAGTGCATTAAAGATGAGGTTTCAAAGGTTTTGATGGGTTTGGGGATATTTTGGTGGTATGGGTTTTGGGAGGGGCGGGTATTAGGTTTTGTCATAATGTTGTTGATCCAACTCTTCCTCTGGAGGAAAGTACTAAATATTTGCCATACTTTGTATTGATTCATTATAAAATGGCATCACTAGTTTGAATAGTACATTTAGGTTATAATTTTTCCTCTCATGTGGGTGGAGCAGAAAAAAAAGAAACTTTTTTAATGTAAAAAAATTGTGAGGTTGAAAAGATCATTCTGCTTATTCAGTGACTGTTTGTGTGCATTCCCCTTTCATCTGTATTTGAGAAATGTTACGAGTAGAAAGGATTTAATTTATGTAAACTTTATATTTTTATGCAAATTAAATGGCTATTTATTATAGCTGAAACAATTATCCTAGCACTTAGTAGGGACCTGGTATGCATGAGAAGTGGTAGATAAGATCAAATGAAGTTCTTCTAATGTCCCATTCTGTGTTTAAAAAGATGAAATTTTACCAGTTTTGTTTTGACTAGAGAAGAATACAGAAGACTTCATAGAGTAGATATTCTGAAATCTTGCAGGATTCCAAGAGAGCCGAGATTACTGCGTTACATAAATCAAAGGAATATCGCTCCTCTTGATAAAATGTAATAAACTAAATGATAAAAATAAAATGTTAATTGAATTTTAAAGAGGGTTCCCCCCCTCTCTTTTTTAATAGGGGGTTATATTGTTGCAGCGTACTGTTATGCTAATGACTAACTATTTAGCTGATTTTACATTAATATAATAAACATTACCTGTCTTAATGTGTTATATGGTATTGTGGCAAAATAGTTGTCTAAAAGTGAAATTCAATTTTTCATAATGATACAGAATGATAGTTTCTGCATGAATAGTTCGAGCAGTTTAGCTTTGTTGTTGTTGTTGTTTTGATGACTGAAATATTATGTCAGAAATATTTGACGCTCCCAGGATGAATATGGGTACTGTGTTCAGTCCTTTATTATTTTATAAGCATCAGATACAGACTGCGGCATTATGCTTTTCTGTTTCCAATACATCAGTGGTCTGTCTTCTCTTGTGATGTCACCACAGTTATTTTTTTATGTTGCTTCACTTGAAGGTTTCTGTATTTTGTATATTTCACATTTTAGTCTTACGATAGGCAGTCAAGTTAATGGTTATTTATTTACAGCTCTATTTTTCATGTAGTCCACTATTTTTAATTACTGCTCTATCCTTCATTCTTTTTACACGTTCAGTTATATTTTTGCTCCATTTAACTTTTGGCAACAAAGCCTTCATCCAAAGGAACACTGTCTTGAAATCCAGATACTTGGCATGGTAACTTGATTTGTGCCAAATTTTAACACGCTGTCACAAGGGATGAGGGTTTTGCTGACAAAGATTTTAGTTTGGGGGGCTTTTTAACCTAAAGAAATCATCCACCTCTGAAATGTATTGTGATAGTTAACAGTAGTACAACCAGCTCCAATAATGAGATATGTGCAAATTGCATTCTATGCTGGTTTATTCTGTATACAAGTTTGAACTAGGTAAAAATATTTGGTTAGTATTTAATTATGTTAACATAAGTGAAAAGGGAAAAATAGATTATTATCATTTTCTTCCTCTTAACTCTATCCTATTTAGATAGAACAGTGCCAAATGCGTCATCGGTGTAACTCCATTGTTACATTGAGGATGAACTTGGCCCAAGTTCTTTAAGTTTTTCTTTTCTTTTTCTTGGTAAGCATCCTATAACATGGTATATTTGCAGGGCTGAGGAGATGGCCCAGAATGGAAAGGATTGTTGTGGAATCCCGAGAAATAGCAAACAGAGCCTTGAGAGAAATAATAGAGTCTGAAAGCAATTGTTAGTATTAAAGACATTTTTTGCCGTTGATGATATTAGGATGTCAGCAGGTCTATACTAGTAGAGTTCCAAAAGCCAAAATGCAGCTGTATTTTTACCTCTACTGCCAGATTTACATGCAGCTGGGTGTCTCCCAAACCCTATTGTTATCAGTCAACAATTCAGCATAAAGTCTATTAAATATACCAACAACAACAACAATACTGTGTCTTTCTGAAAATAGAAATAAACAACTAATTAAGGGTGATTTCTATTGTTCTTGGTAAGTTAGCATTCTCTATATGTATCTGCCAGTAGTTTAATTTGAACTTCAACTCCCCGAAGGCAGTAAGACAGAATTATTTTAGTTCTTCATAAACTGCCTTCTGTGATTCATTGTTAACTCATAAAACACACTCATTTTCATGTGCTTAAACAGGTAAGCCATTTTCAGTGTAGGTTTATAATTATAATTGTTTTTGTTTTTGGCAACACATTTAAATTCACATTTGAGAGAGAGAAATCTCAAATTAACTTACAACCCCCAGTTCAGGTTTGACTTACTATCACACAAAATATCAGAAATAAATATTTTTCTCTGAAGTAATGTAAAGTATATTGTACAGGATCTTAAAATAAAATTTAATTTTGACTGAATACACTCAAAAAGGGATCTATAAATATTAGAGAGCTGTAGTTAAGAACTTACATGACTGTTTTAAATACTATTGATTTAAACCACTGGCTAGATTTTATGAATCAAAGTGTAATTTCCAAGCTTTGGCTATATTTCTCAACTCTAAAGCACTCTCTCTTGTGTGCCTTTAGCAGCTTTCCAGACATTCAACACGGGATTAAATGATAGTAGTTACAATGATCAATAGGTTAAGACCGGTACAATCACTCTTACCGCTAATGACCTCAGTAGTAATGGGTAATAAAGTGTGGGCTATAATAGGCTGTTGCTGGTGCTGCATGCCCTTTGATTCCTAGTATTACTAGGGACTAGCTACATGAACAAGTTGGATGTTGGGAGTTAAGGGAGTGGATATATAGGCCATAATTCTTAACTATTTAAAGTCCTTAAACAGTGCTCTTTTTTTTTCTTTGACACAATAGTTTCTGGTCCATTTGAATATGTTTGTTAAAGGTTTCCATAAATTATTTTCATGATATGCTGGAGCAGAAACTTTGGGTAAATCTAACTTTTATTACATTTATAAATTAAAAGCGGAGCCCTCTTTTGCAGTACAGAGCTAGCTGGTGTGACAACGTGGTTTCAGATGATAAAAGTAAGTTGAGCTCATCAGCATGCTCCTGCTGTCTGAAAGATGCCATATATGTGTTTTCTGCTACCTGTAAAACATTTCTGTTTTAGCAAAGTGTTAACAGTTTCTGTTTAGAAATTCTTTGTTGGAAGGGACACAAACACTTTTCAAATGTAGGGGCAAATATTGCCCTTAGACCCATGTGCACAACTCCCATGGAAGTCGGTGGGAGTTGTCCATCCATAACCAAGGGCAGAATAATGTGGCCCTTAGTATTAATCACTGATCTGTAGGGTTTACAGCACCCCACCCTGTTCCTGTCTGTGTCCCTGGTTGTTGTCAGAAATCTGATTGAAGAGTATTTGTATTGTATATCTTCCAAGAATAGCACAGAAAACATACTTAAACATGCTTCCTTCTCTGTTTACTCAGTTGTACTTCAATAAAAGATAGTGTAAACCTCAAGGAAAAGTAAACTTCTTTTGGGATGGAGTAACAAAGACGAATAAAGCTTAAAGGCTAATATGGTGACTACCGAATATAAGTAAGAAATTTCTACTTCGAAAAAGTTATTTTAAAAGTCACGTGGATTAGGCTGCTCAGAATTAATGAGTTTACCAACAGATGACTGAGGCTTCTCGGGGTCTGTCTCAATTGGTATGGCGCTTCTGCAGTGCCGTTGCTGTCCTGTATGTTCACTATAGAAATACACATACAGCTAAATCCTGGTCCCAGCCCATTGAGGGTTTCACCGTTGGCTTCAATGGAAACAGGATCTGTCCCGTAACTAAATATTTATTTTCTGAGTGATCAGATGTGACTGTCTGTTGTATATTATGGTGGATTGTCCGGATGTACACTTCTACCCAGATATAACACTGTCCTCGGGAGCCAAAAAATCTTACCGCGTTATAGGTGAAACCGCCTTATATCGAACTTGCTTTGATCCACCGGAGCGCGCAGCCCTGCCCCCCCCCCCCCCCGAACGCTGCTTTACCGCGTTATATCCAAATTCGTGTTGTATCGGGTCGCGTTATATCAGGGTAGAGGTGTATACCGTAGTGCACCTTCAGAAGCACTCGGCAGTACAGAGAACTCCTGGGTGACATTCCAGTGCTATGTTAATGAGCTATCAAAAGTGCGTAACCATTTCTTGGACTTTTTCAAACAAATGTCTTAAAAGCAGTTCGTGGGGCTTGCACATAACATATACACAACAGCATTGGAGGATGTGCACTGTACGTGAATCTGACCTTCAGGAACCATTTTTAGTTCATCAAAATTAGTGATGCTGAGAAATCAGGACATCAGTGCATAATGACTGTGAAATTAGGAATGAGAGCTTGCTATGCAAATGGCAGGACAAATCATGTGAAAAAGTCAAGATAAACTGCATATTAAGACATTATGTTACATAAAATTAATACTGCATTTCTCTCTTGCTTACTACTACTCTGAAAGATTTTTTTAAAATTCTTTTATCTTCTGATCAGCTATTGTCTGCTGATTTTTAAAAAGTGGTGCGCAGAGAAAGTGCAAAACATGTTATTACCTTTTATTGTAATACATGAGATGACAAGAGATCCTTTTTAACAAAGTATATCCTTTACTGCTTTTAGTTCTGTGCTGTCACATATTTGATTTGAAACTTAAGAAAAGTAAGGTGCTTAAATATTACTGTTAAAAGTCATATGGGTTTTGTCTTTTTGCTCTATTGTTGTTTTCTCTTTCTATTTTTTTCTTTTTTTATTATTTCTTGTGAAATAGTCTTCTTGCATTACTGGGACTGACAAAATGGTTCTCATGTAGTCTGCAAATTAAATACAAGTGCAGTGATTATTTTGAATAGCTAAATTACATTCTAGAAAGCTTGCAGAATTCATAGCATTGTCATTAGATATCCGCTTGAATACAATTTGTGTAACCTTGGCCAAGACAGCCTGTCATTTTAATGTCAGTGTTTTATCTGAACAAGACATCATCCTTTCAGATACAGTGTACAGGTTCCTTGCAGAGATGCCCGTGCAGAAACGTGTTAACAGTTGCAAATATGAAATGCTATCAAGTTCATCACTGTAGCTGTTTGTCACTGAAATGTCATAGAAAGCGGCTTTTAATGGTATCTCACGTAATATGAAAGAATTGAAGACATCTGTATGCTGGGTGAATATGGAACGGTAAAGACATTGTAGTAGGGTCTTTCTGTTAAAATTGCATAGGAACATAGGTTCTGTTAGTCACATCCCTGAGCTTTCATTCATTTTCTTAAAATCATTGTCTTACGAGGGTCTGGATCCCATCAGTGTGGGACACCAGATTGTTTTTTTTGTGTCTGTTTTTTTGAGTTGACTGTTTCTTCTAAAAATAAATCTATCTTGACAGCTTATACTGTATTCATATATTGAAATAATTTTCATTTCAATAATGTTTTGGAGAAAGAAGATGTAGCTGGGAGAAAATAAAATCAGTGCTTTCATGTTTACTCCATTGGACTCTAAAAGCTCTTGCGCTTTTTGTTACTTTGACACGACAGAGGATGAGAAGTAAGCAATACAGCAGAAAACAGGATGGTTTCTGAACCAGTTCCGTAGACATAGCAATGGACAAATAATTATCAAGATAACAAATAAATGCTTAATATTAAAAAGTAGAATGAACTGTAGTAGAACTCTTTACAAAGTGTTCTGGCTTCTTATGCCCACTGTGTTAATGTTCTAGGTTCCAGTGTCAGTGGCTATGATGACACCTCAAGTTATCACTCCCCAACAAATGCAGCAGATCCTCCAGCAACAAGTGCTAACTCCCCAGCAACTCCAGGTCCTGCTCCAGCAGCAGCAGGCACTCATGCTTCAACAGGTAATTGTTTCTTTTACAGCTGGTAAGATGGCTATTATAGGTGTGCTAATGTCCTTCAATATTCCTGGGGAGAAAGCTGCCTATATACTGCAGCCGGTTTCAGCGTAGCAGCCGTGTTAGTCTGTATTCGCAAAAAGAACGGGAGGACTTGTGGCACCTGAGAGACGAACCGGTTCATTTGAGCATAAGCTTTCGTGAGCCACAGCTCACTTCATCGGATGCATTCAGTGGAAAATACAGTGAGGAGATTTATATGTGCACAGAACATGAATGGTAGATGTATCTGGGGTGAGCGAATTGCTCTTTTGTATTTAAAGCTAGCTATTGCTATTGAAAACGTAAGTGTAGGGACTAAAGCTAACAGCTTTTCCCAGATAGCTCCATAACGATGTACGTTTAAGAAACAAGAATCCTACAGATGCCGCCATTTCTTACACCTGCATTCTCCTGGGCACATCACTTCCTTCTGACTAGTTGGAATAAACAAAGACTACAGTAGAGAGGTGTTTTCCGTTCTAAAGCTTATTAAACCCAGATGGCACAATAGGGACTGTCAAAACCATGTCAGCAGAAACGTAGCATATTTGCAAGCCTTAACCCTTGAATTTCAACAAACGAATGTATTGTGGAGTATTAGTTTTCCTGGTACCCCATTTCAACATGTGAGCCTGTGTCAGTTAAAAGTTTGCAGCAAATGAAGTATGGTTTTAAAGTTTACTTATCTTAATGTGCTGTACAACATTAATTCATTAATTCCATGATGACTTTAAAGGCCACTACAAGCTAACCTTGTGTAGTCTTTCCTCACTGTCACTCTGTCACTCACTCATTCACTGAGTGGATGTCTAAACTGCGTACATCTACTATCCATCTGGGAAGTGGGGAGTGGGAGGGGTATTATCTGTGATGTCTGTGTATGTATTGAACAAAACTTAATACAGTCAAACCCTATCATTTAGAAAGCATGTATATGTTTCACAACAGAAATTTACCAGCCTCTCTCAGCAAGGGCATTTTGGCTTTGTTGTTACAATCAAAGGTCATTCCTTGCCTTAGTTTAATTAGTTTGTGTAGAAAATGGTATGTTTTTCATCAGTTCATTTTGGAGATTACTTTTCAAACGATAATGCCAAGAATAGTCAGTGTGCACTGAATTTATTGTCGAGTTTCAAACTAAAGGTCAGACCATTACAGATAAAAGGATGCTATTTTTCAAATCACCGTTTGTGTGTTACACCAAAAGGGACACTGAATTGTCCCTCCACTTTGTTACTTACCGTGTTTCCTCTTCTTTATAGCAGCAGCTTCAAGAGTTTTATAAGAAACAACAGGAACAGTTGCAGCTTCAACTTTTACAGCAACAACATGCTGGAAAACAGCCTAAAGAGGTACAGACAATACCCATTTTACTTTCAAACCACAGATCCCAGGAGACTGCCTAGTAGCTATTAAACTGTCATTCATCTTATAAATGATTACACAAGTGAGTTGACTCTATCAGGTCTCAGCTTTCAGCTTTAGAGTTATTGTCCTGTTTTCTCTTTTATTTTCTTGTGCTTTCTATTTGCTTGCTGCCACGTATTTTATACACAACATCACACCTTGCTGTTTGGTGTGAGTATTGGAACAAGTATCTTGACTAGTGTCTTAGGAGAGTGGTTTTTGGAAGTGAGTTATTTTACACTGGGTGAAAATAAGGATGCAGTAGTCAAGATGCTGTGCTCTCAAAGCAGGGAAATACTTCAAGAGGTTTTGAGTGCAGGCTCCCTGTATCAAGGCAGAGGCATAGATTACACATTTGTCATAGTTGTAACTTAGAACAAGAACTGCATTTAAGGAACATTTGTTGTGACACAGATCGACAAAATCTGAGATGCAAAGATAAGACTGAAGGGCCATCCTCAACTCCTCACGTTGTGCCTAGCTATTACAGCACGCGTGATATGTATAATAGCAGGAGACATCGATCTGTTGTCACTGCAATACATAGACAGAATGGGCCAAGTTAGGGCCAAAAGTATCTGTCTGAACTTTGAATACACTTGCTTTTCTAAACGTTTATCACAATCATAACATGCATAGTTTATAGTGATATTATTGTTGTTTAAAGTTTAAGAAACCAAAATTCCTCCTTGAAGTGACATGAGAAACTATGTAAATCCATGTTCAGGGACCTGAACATTAGTTAGTCTGTGGCCTCAGTGTCTGACTGGACTCCTCTTAGTAAGCTGCTTCTTGGCACAAGATGCTGTGTAATGCCTTCCATAGCGGTGATGCATTTCTGTCGGTGGGGCAGGCATGCAGCACGAAGTACTCAAAATAAAAACGGCCCAACCAATTTTCTTTTCTTTTCAAATTTGGCGAGTTGTGCCGTCCATGCCACGTTTCAACCCAGTGTGAATTTTTACAGTTGAGCTATAAACCACTGAAAATAGGGGGTTTATAGAGGAAACGCTGACACAACCGTAACTACAATGTGCGGACGGGCACCACTATAATAAAAAGGGAACAGATTAAAAAGTGTCTAAAATGTAAATCTAAAGGACTAACAGTAATTAAAATGGAAATGGCACAGGGAGGGAAGGCATGTAATTGTGAGATATCAGTGTGCAGAATGCTCTCAGCTTTGTTTTGCTGGCTGTTTTTCTAATTCAGTAGGGCTTACTCATCAGTGGCAGTTCAATGTGCGTTAATGACTCTGGGATGCAGGCATCACTCTGGACAAAGAAATGATTATTGTGCGGTCAAAAGAAGTTCAAAGACAAGAAGGGAATTTCAGTTTTTTCCTTAGAGATCCACATTCAAGAGCATATAAATTAAGCCAAATGTTAAAAACCACAGTCTGAAAGCTGACTTCAAAGTCACAACTCTCTAATTAATGAACTGCAAGCTTCAGTTTGGACAAGTCGTGGTTTGATGCGCCCATAAATCAACATGACAGGTCTGTTTCACAGTCTCAGACAGTGCTTGTCATTGAGTCACATCAGATGTAAACACAGCAGAAAAAAGAGGGAATATGAAGGAGGTGCAATTGATCAACAGAATTGGTAAAAACCCACTTTTGAAGCACATTATGCATGATCACAGGAAATGGCTATAGCCTCAAGAGGCTTTCTCCTTCTGCTGTTGCTTTTTTGAATCAGATTTCTAACAGCCTTCAAAAGGGAGAATAAGAATTATGGAGCTTCTCCCCTGTGGCTGGCAGGCAATAACCCCCTGTTGTTATTTTGTGCTTCTTTCTTTTCAAAGGCATCAAAATTTAGTTTTTTAAAGATCTTTAACTCTATATTTGAAGACAAACAATAAAGGGCTGCCACTGTCATTCTTATCAGTTACCAGGGATTGTATTTTTTCTTTCTGTTGCCACTTCTTATTAACCTCTTATTTGGTCTATTAGACATAGTTTTGAATGCAAGCCTGCATGCTGGGAGAACATGAAAGTTCAGATGAGCTCAGAGGGCAGATAAAGAAATTTGAAGGGGAAAGTTACCCAGCAGAATGAACGATAAAAGTTAACTCTTCTAAATTGCTGTTGTCAGACAGGAGAGCATCTCCGACACAAAGATGATGGCTTGGAGTTGAAAGAAAAAACAGACTTTGTGTTAAAAGGCAAGAAGGGATGTTAGACAATGCGATGGCATTTTAATATCTAACACACTGATTTACTGTGGTCACACTTCTGATATTGCACTATCCAGAGTTACAATAAGAAAAGACTCCTTCCTGTTTTAAGAAGAATATTATAATATAATAGACGTAGGAGAATAAGGGTCCAAGACTTGCTTTTACTACTTTTTCTTTTTTTTCCCCCAATGATGTTAGTTAGAGGCCTGTTTCAACAATGCATTTCATCCCACAGGTTTTTCAGCCCCATTTTCCTGAGCTAAAGAGGGTGTTCTTACTAAATTAGCATGCAGTTGGTGGTCCTATTTTGTGATAAAAATGACAGTCACATGCTAGCAGTTTTGTGATCTGGACTGGTGGTTATGATTTTAACATGGTTTGAACTTGGACATTGACAGATGGAACAAGCGTATTAATTTACTGTATCCCCCAGTCATTAGTGGCTCATAATATTGTACCATCAGTTTACAAAAAAACCCAGCCACCACCACCAAAACCCTGTTAGTCAGAGAGATTTGACCTATAACCAGGACAATACACAGGACTTCTGCAACCTTTTCTTTTACATTATATTAAGGGGAATTTACAGCTTGATGCATAGCAAGTTCTGCTCACAATTCCCATTAGTGATTGCAAGAGCTCTTTCTGTAAGTCACTGCAATCTTTTTTTTTTTTTTTTAAAGCTCTAGCTCATCTAGTCTACAAAACTGATTCCCTGATACCTGACAGAACTGACTTTGAGAAGCAGCGGACAGAATTAATTTTTAAATAAAGGTAGCAGAAGAATCCCATTTTGTGTGTTCAAGTTGGGCTAAGAGGATTGTTTTAAAAAGGCCGTTTGTCCTCCAGCAGTTTTGACAGTTTATGTTAGGCGGTAGGGAGTAACCTAAGAAAGGAAAACAGACCTTTGACAGAAGCTTATGGGAGGGGATCAAAAATGCAAGTTTTATCAGGATATTTCAGCATTTTAACACTGACTACTGACCTGACAACAGGACTGCACTGAGACCTTTTTTGTATGCATTCAATTGTGAGAAGTAAACAAACTGACTTGTATCCTGTGTTTGGTAACTGGGTGGGGAGCACAGTTTGGCAACGTGTGTTGCTTTTAAATTCTTTCTTGGACAATGGGCCTTGTATACTTTTATATCCTGGCTTTTCAAATGTAGAGAGCTTTCATGAGCTTTTCTTAGGGATAGCTGAGAGGAGAACCAAACAAGCATCAGTCAATTTATATAAATAAAGTGTTGTAAAATCTTAATTTACATTAAGATGGCAAGTAACCATGTCCATACCAGGGAGTATTTTAATTCCGTTTTTTTTTAATATGATCGCATTCATAATTTTTTATTATGAGAATATCTGAAGAGCCAAAAATTATTCAAACATGAACATCACTATCATTGTGGTTTACATTAATCTGATCACTTGCAAAATGGGAAAAACAATTGGATCATTTTGAGCATGCTGTTTTACAAATGAAAATGCTGGCTCTTAGTTTTAATTTATTTAAATTTTTGTTGTCAGTACTGTAGATTTTGTTTTTCAGAATGGAACTCAATTAACTTTCTCAGTGGTATGGGGGTAGGCCTGAAATTGGATGCTAATATGAGATTGGTTAGGTTTTTGCTATAAAATAAGGCATTTGGGGATTAGAACAAAAATAGCTTCCATTGCTCTTAACTTTCTCCAATAGTCCTTTTTAAAAATCAAGCTTCTATCAAGTTGAGCGTGACTGGGTCTATTCTCTCATCGTTGCACTGATGCCTCTCCCATGATCCGAATGGAGCATTCCATATGTGAATGGGGTGAATTGATTCCTTACATTTTTTCAGGGACTTTTTAAAATGTGGGGCCAGCTCCTCAGTTGGTGTAAACCAGTGTCGCTCCAGTGCCTTCAATGGATTTCACTGTTGCCCACAAGCTGAGGATCTGACCCAGGATCTTTAAAGGGATTGTAAGGCATTAAAATGAAAAAAGGTGATGATTGGACACTTCGTAAGGGTGTCTGGGCCTGCAGTTTTGTAAGAGTTAATTTTCTTTCCGTAATTGTTAGCTATAATGGGGATAAGACCTCCACCTTGATATGATTCCTAGCAGATTAGGGATATTAGATAATTTCCTTCTATTTATTGTACTGCTGCGCTGTATTATCTTTCTATCACTCAGATAATTACTAAGGAAATCTACATAAATTGTTTTTGGCTAGCACAAGGAACTGCTAAACACTGGCATGATGTATTGATGTTTTACACAACAAAAGTTTTCCTCCTGTCATTGTACAATAAATAAAAAGATATGTATCAAAATGCAAAGCCTTTCATGGTTTTTTAAGAACAAAGCAAATAAAATACAAGATGAGCATGGAAACAAAACCTAGAGGATTCCTTAAACTGAAGCAAAATTAAGCACTCTGAAGCCCGGAGTACAGTACTTATTAAACACTCACATTCAAGTAAGATGTTGTTTGCTAAATTATGAATGTATGTAATTAAAATCTAGTGGCTGTTTCTATGAAAGATTTACAATGTTATTTCATCGTTTGTCATGGCTAATTAACAATATTAGATGAAGTTTTTCTTCTTCAAAGGTCTGATTTTTTCTCATTTATTTATGTCAGAAGTGATAAACAGAGTAGTTAAAAGCTTCTCCGGGCGCAATAGTGAGAAAAGCAACATGTTCTTTTACACCTCAGAGGTTCAAGGTTCAAATCCCCGTGGAGTACAGCAACTCTGTCTTCTTTATAGTGAGAATAATTAAAAATTTCAAAGTGCAGAAAGTAAAAGTCTTAAATATAGCATGGAACAATTCAATATACAGGAGAAAGTACTGTAACTTGATTAATGAATAAGAGAGAGCAAGTATAGAAAATGCAATAAATTAACCCAATCATTTGCCTTAATAGTTGAGACAATCCTTGCATGCGTAAATGGAGCATGGCACAGGATTATTTTTCATTCCTCTTAAGTATGATATGACCTTGCGGTGTGATTTTCCATTTATATTCACGCTGTTCATCCTGAAGCATCACCAAGTACTTCAGACTACACACAGGTTGCTTTATTCACCACCAAAATGCGACCACTTAAGGGGTGAAACTTCTGTAGTGCAATATAGCACAACTTAGACCAAGAAATGCCAAATAAATATTTCAGGTGAAGTGCAGGGGGAGTTTTGGTAGGAAGAATGGAATTGCCCAATGTGGACTTGGGCCACATCTTGTGGTTAACACTACTACTGAAATTATGACTTGGGATCTTGAATGAGAAGTGGTCAGGGCCTCCATTTAATATCCTTTCTTGGTGATGACTATAATCAAATGAAGTGTTTTGAAACTGGGAGCCATTTAAATACCTTGTATAAATACTTAGTTCTGGAATGACAAATGTGCCTTTTTTTTTCCCCCCCTTTCAGCCACAGCAACAGCAAGTGGCTACACAGCAGTTGGCCTTTCAGCAGCAGCTCTTACAGATGCAACAACTGCAGCAGCAGCATCTCTTGTCTTTGCAGCGCCAAGGTCTGCTAACAATCCAGCCTGGCCAAGCTGCTCTCCCTTTGCAGCCTCTTGCTCAAGGTACGTGTGCGGTCTGGGAACCGCCAGCTGTAAACCTCCATCTTGGGGTGTTAGAGAAGACAGCAAATACATCTTAAATGAACTGACGGGCAGGTTGCTCATTAGAAGGTTTGTAGCTGTTCTTGGGAAGCACAACGCTGAAGTGTTGGATTGCTCTAGTTAGAGATGGGCAGACAGTATGGAGTCTGGGTTGAGTTTGCATGAGTGTCCAGAAGGCTGGACTTGAACCTCCTGGGTCTACAAATCCAGATTTGTTCAGAATAGGCCTTGCTAGAAAGATTGCTGGCACTTTGGTCATGGCTAGGAATAGCTGGAGAACAGCCTCTGGAATGTTATTTCGGCACTTCAGGTCCTTCCTGACAGGAAATCAGACATGGGAAACTCAGACCCAAACATTGCCGATCGCTGGGAGTTTGATTCCCTTTTATCTCTAGATCTGAGCAAAGGTGGGAATGTTTGGGATTTTTCCATGCCTGTTTTACTCATCCTCGATTCCACTGTAAGTACACACACAGTGGGCCAGATCCTCCACTGGTATAAACTGGCATAGCTCCATTCTCCTCTCAAACTGAAGCAAATTGGGATTAACTCCATTGAAGTTAGTAGCGTTATGCTGTCATAAACTGAGAATCAGACCCCTTGCATCTTTCCACAGTCACATACTCTGCAGTAAATTAGTACTCCTCTGAAGTACTTAGGTTATTAAAGATTTCTTTAAATGTGTCAATAGGTCCTTTTTATTTAGCAGTGCTTTTGAGAATGGTTAAAAATATATGGTTTATTCTTCCTCTACTTCATTTTCACTGGGTTTATCTGTGTTACAAGCCTTAAGACACTGAGACCAGCCTCAGCCCAGGCTGTTCTCATTAAGAAGGCAGATTGTTCGAAGTTGGCATGGCTTGAGGAGGAGCAGGTCTTTAAAATATAATGCTGGTATTTCTGAAGACTCTTCTCTTCCCTTCTCCCATCCCCTCCCCCACAAAAAAAATGTGTGCTAAATTTAAAGAGTCACCTTAGCCTCTCAAGTCAGCTCAGGTTGAATGATTTGGTTTCTTCAAAGCTGTTAGCCTCAAGGCTCCTACCAGTTGCTAAACCCTGTAGTGCATTTATATTCAGATACACTCAATTAAACCGAGGGAAGAAGTTATACTTCCTTGTCTCCCCATTCCCCCCCCCAAATATACATATTGCTGCCATAGGGAGGGTGATATAGCCAGCAATTCTCTCCTCAGTGGACGTAGGGAGATACCTAGTGTGTTGGAATCCTCCTTGGCCAGATTGGGCCACATGTTTACTTCCATCCTTTTCCTAACTTCAGTTTGAAGAAATTAAATTCTGCATATGTCATTTATGCCTTGGCTGCCTGAATAATGGAGGTCTGATGTTGGACTTGCCACGCATGCGAATCTTCCGTTGATTTCAGTGGAGGCAGTGTCTGTGAAGGCTGCAGGATTGGGCCTTAGATATTTACTCCTCCTCTAGCGCATCTTTGTCAATGGGGTGGGGGGCAATAGTACGGAACTAATCCAGAAAAAAGGCACGTAGGCTATGCCATTTGTACTTGCAAAATGTTACAACGTGCATTAATTACACCTTCAGATTTATTGTTGGAAACATCACAAGCTGTTCCGACACACCCACTGGACTCAAGCTTCAACCTTTCTAATTTTTCCCACAGCTCCTCTACTATTAAGTTTGCTCAGTAAGGTTCATTGTATAGTACATCAGTTAAGCTGTCCAAAAGAGGGCAATTGGGCAGTGACAAGACACGCTCATGTGTAATGTGAAAGAAATGAATGTGGTGATGCATGAAGTGTAATCTGTGCAGTAACACATCAGAGACACCAGTAGGTAATTCAGCAGTCATGGCATTGATTGATATGGTTAGCAGCGTAGTATAACTATTAGTCCCTACAACATTAGGAAGTAGCATATTTAAAACCTAAGGGGTGCCTAGCTGCATGCCAGAGTTCACATAAATATAAACAAAGGTGCTTCAGAGGTCTGATTCTAGTGGGGAAATGAACTATAGTGTTGGTATCATCTCTTGTGAAACTGGGACTCAGTTTAAAAGAAAAAAGTAACTTGAGAATTCAGGCAGGTTGGAATACAAGACTTTTTTTTTTTTTTTTTTTTTCATCAGAGAGAGAGATGATGGCTTAAAACTGATGTCATTATGAGGTTTAAATCAACTTTCTGCTTGCTTGAACATGGTCACCTGGGTATGGAGGTACAAGGACAAAAAGAGGTTGAGCAACTCAGTTTGTCTTTGAGCCAGTGATACCTGGGGTTGTGAAATTGAGTTCCATGAACAGTAATCTGTCAACTGTCCCCACAACATACATTTTTTAAACCCGTGCCTGCATTTTCTTTCATAATGAAAGGGACTAGTTGTCCTGAAAAATGCAATGATGAGCCAGAGTTATGGTTTAAAATAAATTAAAGCATTTATTACAAATTAAAAAAGTATCTCTAGTGTACCCTTTTTTTTTCAGAATATTTTGCCAGACTGGAACAAATACTGTAAAACACACACAAACCTCGAGTAAATGTAGACTTGTATTCATGACAAATTAAAGCATTTGCTACTTAGTCGTATTTTAGATGGCATATAGTAGTTGTAATATTAATAAACGTTCCCAAGGAGTGAACCACAGTTTATATGTAATTTTTGTTTTGGTTTTCAGAATTCATTCATTGTTTAAAACTACATTTTTGTTTCAGCACTTGCCTATTGTCTTATACAAAATAGCACATCCTCTAATGTTATATTTTTGTAATCGACGCAGTTTTTTGTACTTGGACACATCTATAATCTGGATTTTACATCTGTACACAGCCACAATTTTAAAATAAACCCAATGTTAGCAGTATTCTGAACTATTAAGGCTAGTTCTTCAAAATCAGGCTATAACATTAAACGAGCAAATCTCGCTTCAGATCACTGCTGGGTGCAAATAATAGGATGGAGGCATCTAGTTGTCTGATTGCTCTCACAAATTAGGCAGGTATACGTTTAAATCCTGTTGTTTGCACTTGCAAAGTTGCAGACATAAATAATTGTGGCCACAGAGAGTTGCATGTGCAATTTTAGAGGCTTGATTTAAAACGTGGCCCTTAATATTAAAGTGCAATTATATAAGGGTAAATTACATAATTTATTATGTTAATAGGCATATTTGATTTGATTTTTAGCATTTGTTCATCATTTTGGAAGATGTGTTTAGGGGCACTGTATTTAAGAACCATTTAGATCGATGAACAATAAGCATATCTTTCAGCTGTTAATTTAACAATTTAGTTAGGAATCATCTTTGGAATTATTGTTGAAGAGTTAAATTTTGCTTTCTAACAAAGTGATTTGGTCATTTAAAAGTAACTGGTATCACTTGTGTGTATATATATGATGTCACAATTACAATTCTGTTATCTAATCCCGTCTGACCTGAAACCCTGGCTCTTATTACCTACAATTCTACTACACAGCATTTGCTGCCTTCCACTTCCAAACTGACCGTTACCCTCATACACTGAAAGGTGACTATAATTCTCATTAATGTTAATATGAGTTATGCTTGTGTATTAAGTGTAGAACAAACCTACTGACTTTGGGGGAGGGGGTTATTATTATAACACTTAAAAGCTTTGTCTTCAAATGAAGCATTAATACATCCAAAAATGATATAGATGAATTCTAAAATATTTTCCCAATTAAAAACCTATTACTTGTCTACAGATAGTGGAAAATAATAATAATAATAATAATCATCCAATGAAGTGAGCTGTAGCTCACAAAAGCTTATGCTCAAATAAATTGGTTAGTCTCTAAGGTGCCACAAGTACTCCTTTTCTTTTTGCATAATATAAATGGACTATTATTCTTTCTCTATTTGTTTATCCCTCCAAAATAAAAATTGGTGTCGTGGACTCATGTGGTCTCATATCAATATGTTATCAACAACAGACAAGCCTATCCACTGTTGTTGCAATTGAGTAAACAGTGGTGTAAGGGTCAGCCCTATTCACAGGTAATTGTTAGTGTGCAGACAGTCCTGTCAAGTATGTTAGCTAAAAATACATCCCACACTGTCACTTTGCAAGGTGTTTGAAAATAATCGCCCAGATGCAGCAAAACAGGACATAGTCTTGTGTAATGACCTTTCTCTTTCTTTAATTTGCCTCAGAGGTTTATTTTCAGGGGACAAGTAATAACTGAATATGTCTAATAACTAAATGCTCATTTGGGACAAAATCCATCAAAATATAATTGGCATTTGATATGTATGAAAGAAAAATGACTTGGCTTTAGAGCAATAGATGTGTCCTAAGACTGTGTGATCACCTAATGTATAAAATTGAAGCTTCTTTTATAATATATAGTAATTGCAGATACTTAAGCATTTTTGCATTTTTTGTAGTAAACCGTTAGCAGAGACCAACTGTTTTTGTTAATGCTACTCTCAGAAAGGCGGGGAAGGTTATTGGTCTGTCGTGCAATAATTTACTCCTCTTTGATATGCAAACGATCCACGGTGAATATAAAAAAATCCTATCAGACTCATTTCACAGTTCTTAACCACTTAGATTCTCTGGAGTCTATCGCCTCATTAGACCAGTGCTCTCCAAAGCTAGCATAATTAAAATCTTTAACAGTTTAGCAAAGTAAAGATGTTTGGCTGATCACGTTGAGATGATTATCTATCCATTGTATTCTAAATGACAAAAATAAATTAAATTTAGACCTTGGCATTTTTTATTATGTGTTTCAAATGAATATAATGCATACTGCCTCCCCCCTCCCAATACCGTAGGCTTGGTAGGATACATGCCTGTTTGAGCTGCTGCTGTGTATTCAGAAAATGGCAGATTTCCTTAGGATAGCTGCAGCGTTACAACACCCTGAAACAATGAACACTGGACCAAATACCCAGGAAGTCCTACTCTAAAGCAGACTTCTTTTTTTTTTTTTTTTAACGTTCAGGATTTTATATGTTTTAGACGTCTTTAAAAAGATGCCGTCACTTCGGCTTGTTCTATTCTCCCGTACCCTTCTGAACGAGCATTCTGTGATGTGAGAATGTGAGGTGTTAGATCATGCATTCTGAATAAAGATTATGTTTATAACATGATCAAAGTCTAGAGTCCAGGCTGTATTGGGCCACGTTACTACTCCCTGATGTATCACCAAGGGTGAATTTTATCCCACTGGTGTTGTGTAAAGTTATCTCACCTGGAATGCTGGTTGAACATTGTAAATAAGGCTGGTGTCCATTTTGAAGCTACTATGAAACAACATTTCTTGAAGCTTATTTTATGTTTTCATTTCACTTGTGAATGGCTCATTAGCATTGATCTAAGAAATGACAGTAATAATAGTGTTACTTTATAGAAAGTTATACAGTTTTTCAATAGACACATCCATCAATTAAGTGAGCAGTACTAGAAACCAAAATTAATGAGAGAGATAGGTGTGTTAATGAAATAATCATAGTATAATCAATTTGGCTGTTAAAATTTGAAAAGCATTCCTGGAAGACGATATGATTTCATAATTTATGTCTAAAAGTGATTAATAAAAACTGTATTTAATAATAAAGCTATTTGTCATCATTTAAAACTAAAGCACAAAATTAGTCATATTGTGGTTCATGTTGTCATAATAACACAGTTGAATACTTTTATTTGAAGATCTTCCTTGGTTCTAAAAATAGATTAGAATGTATTCAATTATTTTTTAAAAACGCAACAAAACTTCTTCAGATGGCTGCAGAGTATAGCCTGGCCCCACTTTCTTGCAGTCATCTCACAGGCAAAATTCATTTGGAGCTCTGCCTCCAAAGGGTCTCTGGGATTGGGCCCTCTGGTACAAAAATCATAGAAGTACTAATTAATGGCACATATTTTCCCCCAGAAATCTTGCTTTAATAGGAACTACGTGTTGGGTGCTAATCAGTTTAGCAGGAAACATGAAGTGTTACTTCTGTATTAGCCTTTAGTTCAAAAAAAAAAAAAATAACCCCACAGAAAACTAACACTAGGCTTTGTTTACTGACTCTTTGATTTAATTACTGTTTTAAGAGGGCCGAATTAGCTGTTAATTGATTTAATTATCCAATTTGTTTGTTTCAGGCATGATTCCAACAGAACTGCAGCAGCTCTGGAAAGAAGTGACAAGCTCTCATACAGCAGAGGAAACAGCAAGCAACAACCACAGCAGTTTGGACCTGTCCACCACATGTGTCTCCTCTTCAGCACCTTCTAAGACCTCCTTAATAATAAACCCACACGCCTCAACTAACGGACAGCTATCGGTCCACACTCCTAAAAGGGAGAGGTAGGTGCTAGTAGAATTTACATATATCTACGTGTAAATCAGTATCTGGTTATTCTGATATTGGTGACTCTAACGTGAGCTTATTTACAATGATGGCCAACAACCTGGCCCACATTTTGCCCTTGCTTTCTCTTCCCATTGATTGCAGTGAGTTTTCAAAAGATTTATGATAGGGCAGAATTTGGCCCTTTTGTTTAGGGCTTTATGGCTTGCTAATTGGATGACTGCTACACAAGTGCATGCATGATTAGTTTCTTAAAACTGTATTGAATATGATCTGTGATGTGACGATTATAATTGTTTTAACTTTTCCAACATGGCATTAGTGTTACTGTTGATGTGCCCTAGGGATTTAAATCATGGGTGAGGAAAAATTAGTTGGTCAGTACCACCCATTTTATCATAAATAACTGGCTTTGTTACCATGTTGTAGTTCCTTATCTTACATTATGTTATACGGTTGCAGATCTTCTGAACTCACCCACTCCCACAAAACAGATCAGACTTGAATTCTCCAGGTTGATAAGAAGTGCATTATATCTTTTAAAGTACCTGTAAATTCAGATCACTGGCACAGGGTTGGTTTTTAAAAGTTTGAACTAATTTGTACTTGCCTGTGGTAGTTTGAAAGTGGTGGCTTAATTCAGGGGTTGTCTGTTGAAGATGCTTCTTAAGTATGGTTCCACTTGATGTGAAGGCTATTTCATTTATGTTTTTTTCCCCTGAAATTTCTGCATCAGTTCCATAAGGTACTTCTAACGTTATATTTTTAACTATTGATTACAGTGAAATATATACTCCTAAGTAAAGGGCAGTTCTTGTTCTTGTTTGGAAAGCTACTGTAAGAGTTCAGGCTTAAGGGTTAGTCTGAATCCCGTGCTCGCACACATGTGTCAAACCAAGATTTATATTCTACGAAAGAGTTTATCTGTGCTTGAAAAATGATACCAGACACTCACTAGCCAAAGACTGATCCGAAAAATGAAAGATGTGTCCCCCTCGTGAGGTCCTACAACATGCTCTGATGAGAAGTGCCGTCCCTATCCCCAGTGACATGATGGACAGGTGTGTTTGGGATTCCAATCAGGAAGCCTGCTCTATCTTTCATATGAACTCTCACCTCCTTTTAGCTGCTGGAAGGAGATCCTCCTCTCCGACCCCCCTACTGTAGTCTTCATCCTTCTACCAGCCTGCCAACTGCTGGAGATAGGATATCTCTGCTATTCCATCCCTCCTCCAAAGAGCCTCTGGTTTTCTACATAGCTTTCCCAAGCAGCACTGTGAAATTGACGCGATTCCTTTCCCTTTCCCTTTTGTCCACAGAGATTCTGAGTAGCAACATTGAGATTGACCAGTCTTGCTTTTCTCTTGGCTGCTAATTGGAACTGGGTCTGCAGACTAAGGAAGACAGTTCTGTGTACATTAGTTGACATTTCAGAAGATTCTCTTCACTAGCATAGAAACTTAATGTTTAGTTTTTGATGAAAGCTAGATTCCACAGAAATGGATAGTTTTGTTCTTCCTTCACCCTTTTACTCTCAGGGAAGTAGATGAGTGATTTTTTTTCAAGCCTGGGAGTTATTCCAGTGGTTGAAAGCATGTTGAAAAGAAAACTACATGAACATATCATGCATCTTTCTAACGTTAAGAAAATCAAGCTGTTTATGTATATGTATAATATAGAGAAGAACACATCCTTGAGAAAGTTGCTGTTGAGATGTTAAATACAGTAGGAATAATTTTGTAACTTACATAGGAAGGACTCTGACATTCATATGAGTGACATATATAGATATGAATGTACAGGTTATAACACACACCATCCAGGATATAGTTTCCATGAAGGACTAGATGGGATACTAAACTAACTTGATAGTGTTTCTTTAAATGATTAGATTGTATCTTTGCTTTCTTGTACAGCTGAACAATAAGAGTTTTTATGATTTTCTGGTCATATTTGTACTCTTGTATTTTTTCAAAATATCTCTGTTTTTTAAAACAATTAAAGACCGCACAATTGAATGGGTCTGCTCTCACTTAGTAGGAAACAATAGGTCCCTCCCTACGTTAAGTTTGGAACACAGTGGAGGTAGAATCATAGGACTGGAAGGGACATTGAGAGATCATCTCGTTCAGTCCCCTGCAGTCATGGCAGGACTAAGTATTATCTAGACCATCCCTGACGGTTGTTTGTCTGACCTGCTTCTAAAAATCTACAATGATGGAGATTCTATAACTTCCCCAAGCAATTTATTTATGCCATGTATGGGATTTATGATGCAATGGATTTATGAATCAATTTTGAAATAGGAACTTGCTTTCCATATTATTGTAAAGCAGAGCTGAAAATATTTTGTCCATACAGTATATTATAAATGTTGGTCTGAATGCAATTACCTTTCACAAACAAGGTGATATGTATGTTTTGTTTGTGAAATTCCACACAATTAATTAGAAAATTATTAGTATATCGCTGAATGTTTTGAGATATTATAGGTTAGTGAGAGACCTTAGAAAAAACCTCAATTGAATTTATAATACACAGTATATTGTTAGCTTATTACAGTACTTAGTTGTTTGTCTATTACATTCCCTTTATTATCATATTATCAAAATATAAAAATACAAACATGGCTGGGAATTAAAATAAAAGGGCTCTGGACTTTGCTTTGCCTTTCTCTATTTGAGGTACTGAAGGTTTATGCCATCCATTTGCTGCAGTGATTGTATTACATCTTTATCCATAAGGAGAACAGGAGACTATACACAGAAGAATGCCTACTGGTGCACTTAAGGTTTCTGTAGCAGTCTCATCAGGCATTGTGGTGCCTGCCTAGATTTCACATGACACACAAAACTCTCCTTGTTTAGATGTATTTCATTCATTTCCTCTTCGAAAGAGTGTGTGTGTACTATCCCTGTATTCAGGGTGGTGAATGAGTAATAAGAAGAAAAGTACCTTTCTTATGGGTAGAGATGTATATTTAAAAGCAAACAGAGGGAAGAAACCTACAGAATAATAGCAGAGAGAACATAGACTTCATAGTTTTGTTCTCATCTAATAACAGATTGAAAAATTAAGCTTGGGAAATAAGTCTATGGACCTGAGCCTGCCCTCTGTGCTCAGTCAAAACCCCTATTGACATAAACACAGATTTTGCTCAAATAGGAAGGGATGTCAGGATATGGTCTGGTGTGTCAGGAAGTGTACGAATGGCCGTTCTGAACCTCAATCTAGACCTAACACTTCTCAGTAGTAAGCTACAAGCGGTACACAAACTCCTTGGCAGCACAGAAATTTCCTTTCTTAGCAACACACTATCCTGTGGATAGTTTGGGGCAGTTGTTTTTCTGCCCGGAGAATGGTCTTTTGGAGGGCACAGCAGATTTGCGTCTTGGCGCCCTGCCTGTCCTCTCTGGCATCCTGAGACTGCTAGGAGGGTTAGCGAGAAAATGGATTGCAGTGGCTTAGGCAGCTGTTGAGACCCGCAGTGATGGGCACTAGTACAAAACCCTAAAATTGACAGATGGCTCCTAGCTCTGTGGGCCAGATCCTGGCACCCTGCTACAACACGTTAGCACTGCTGCAGTGGCTCAAAAGAGCAGCAAAGCTGCACTAGTTGGGCAAGTGAAGATTCCTCCAGCAGGGGAAACTTCCCTGCACATAGGGCATGGGTCTAGAGGAGGAAATGGGGCCAGCACTTACAGGCCCTTTATCCCCCAATCCCTCTTGGGTCTGTATCGAGCACTGCGTGGCTGAACTCTAGGATTGATTTAGTTGGGATGATTTAGTTGGGGATGGGTTCTGCTTTGAGCAGGGGGTTGGACTAGATGACCTCCTGAGGTGCCTTCCGACCCTGATATTCTATGATTGGAGCCTGTGTCTTTTATTACATCTGACCCAGCTCGTTCAGCAGAACAGCCAGTTGTGTGAATTGGATTGGGGCTGAGAGGAGGGTGAACTAGCTGTGGCTCAGTCTGGGTAAGATGGAGCTCGTGTCAGCAGAATGGGGAAAGCCACAGGAAGAGTTGGCAAAGATGAAATCAGCTTCTTGACTGGAGGAATGTAAGCACCACTCGTTATACAGATCTGCTGGTTGGGCTGGCTGGATCCCCCAGGGGCTTCTGGGGGCTCAAGTTGCCAGTGAAGCCAAGGCCCCTCCCCCCCCCCTTTTTTTTTCCCTGCATCGATAGGAACTGACAAGCATGTACATTTTCATTTCACGTGCGGGTGGAGCACCAGGTATTTGTGCGTGTGCTACCTCCAGACTAAGCTATTGTAACACATACTGCAATGGGACTAGACTTTGAGACCATCTGGAAGCTGGACTTCATGCAGAACACAACTGCCCACTTACTGAGCAGCGTTTCACATGGGGAAACATTGCTCCATAGTCTGTCGCTTTGTATTGAACCAGAGAGTCCTGCGTGGTTTGGGCCACCCAGATGGCATCCTCCTCACGCCCCGTGTGATATCTGTGGGTTGATTATCAGGGGAGATACACCTGTTTAAAAGAAATGGGGCTGGTGACAGGGCCTCTTCAGCGTGAGACCAGTGGAACTTGCTGTCAGCCTTGGTCTGACCCAGTCCAGAGTTACTGATTTAGATTTAAACAATAAAAAACACAGGAAAAGCTCCAAATGCCTTAACAAGTAATCATTTACAGCCACACGCTAATGATCACCCAGCAGCAATAAATAATCACATGCGGGTAGGAGTAACATTTGCTCGTAGGGTGTGCATAAAGCTTTTCTTCCCCCGCCTTGGGGTTTTGGACAAGGGAATGAGCTTTAGGGGTGCAAGCTGGTTATGTGGGAGTTGCCATAATTGTTGTTGTCCCCATCCTCCTCCTCCCTGGCACGTGTTACTGGGGCACTTTGTTCTGGATTTTGTGGCATTATTGATCCTGTGGACTTGATTCTGTTGTTGCTGACCATGCTGTAAAGCAGAGTAACGCCATTGATCTCAGTGGAGATAGAAGTACCTGTGTAAAACCATTTGGAGATCAGTGTCCTCACTGTATGTTCTGGACGAAGGGATTTGAGCAATGGATAGGTACTTAAAAAGAATGGGGGAAATAATTTTTTGTTTTTATTTTTATTTTTTTTACCATGCTCAGATGTCACCAAGCTAAGGCCCCAGTCCTGCAGCTGGATACCCATAGGCTTAAGGGTCTGCCTGCACATATCAGATTGGTGGATCAGGGCTCAGATATGTGATGATGGTGGCAGTGCTGGCAACTATAGTTAATCAGTGGAGACAGTCACCAGAACTGGATCACAGTTCTCCTCTACAGCTAGACAAATAGAAAATTCAACCACCCGTGCTCAGAATCTTCCCTTGGATGTGCGTGCACAGCTTCAGGAGACTCAAATGGGAACCAAATGCATTTTGGAGCAGTGGGTATTCCCAATTTATAAAATAGGTCAAGAAAAGAGAAAGGTTGGCTAAGAGGGTTGGTTTTGTTTTTTTTAATGCCCTGTGCATATTACTTTGATAGAAACCCTTTTTTAATTAAATGATATAATTCCAGCTAGAAATAATGGGTTAATGCTTTCATTCACTTTGTCTTTAAATGTATATTACATCTATGCTTTTGTCCCACATTGCGCCCAGTTCTGTAAGTAGCAGCAGCAGCAGCAGCTCTGGGGTTTGGTGCGTAGCAATCTGTTAAGGAGATAAATAATCTGCTTTGGCATGACACTCCTACTCTCCTCTTTAATTTGTCTTACACAAGGAAAATTATAATTAAATCATTCAGGGTAAACCCTTGAGTGTTGAGAAGGAAAAAACACACTTTGGTAAAGATTGCCAATAGAGACCAACTTCCCTGTTGTGGCGTGCAGAGACATTTATCAATATTCAGCACTATTAAAGGGAGAACATTTCGTGTGATTTGTGAGGCGGATGCCAAAGCTCAAATCAAGGCTTGTTAAGATCCTTTCCCCATGCAATCATGGGTATTCAGCATCATTAGAATTCAGCACTGCCTGTGTGTTTCATGCTTTGATTTTACTCAGACAATTTAATAATGTTTATTGTGCTGATTATATATATATATATATATATATATATATATATATATGTGTATATATATATATATATAAATTCACTCAATGCAATAAACATACCTCAGTCGTCAGTACCCTAAGGGAAATATTTAGTTATTCACAAAGGATAAGAAAAAGTGAGACCATCAGCTAGCATGCAAACCTCTCATCATCTTATCAGCATTTGGGTTTCTGCAATAACAAGCGCTCTTTTCACAGTAAGTAAATATGTAAAGTCAGTTAAGAACGTCTGCTGTGTGTAGAAACATCAAGGGCAATACCTTGTCTTTTTCATATTGTTCCACTGCATCTTCATTTTGGACAAACTCACGCATTTTTTTAACATGGCAGCAAAAGTGTATTTGCTAAAGTGTTTTATGTATGTGATTCCTTACTTTAAAGGTTGTCGGGTGTTGTCATAGCTGTAACATAAACATGTTTAAAATATTTGTACGTAAGTATTTTAAGTCAAAATATATCTAAATGCATGACTCATTTAAAATGATCTGAAATTGTCCAGCGGCTTACAATAGATTATGATCCTGATCTCCTTTGTAAAACACTTTGAAATCAACTTATGAAACGCACTATAGAAGAGCTAGATGGTACTATTATTATGTAATGTAACACATAACGTCCTCAAGTAGTCTCAGGTGTCTGTACACTGATCCAGTCCCCCTACATAAGTTAGAGTGATCCTCAGGCTGCGGTAACTTATGCCAGTTGTCAGCACTCCCAAGAGGCTGGTATGGTAGCTGGAATTTTTGGGGTGTAGAGAAGCACATGCTACACCAGTTCTGCGTCTTATAGACTTTAAGGTTAGAAGGGTCCATCATGATAATCTAGTCTAACCTCCTGCACATTGCAGGCCACAGAACCTCACCCACTTGTGAAATAGACCCCTAACCTCTAACTGAGTTACTGAAGTCCTCACATCATGGTTTAAAGACTTCAAGTTACCGATAATTCACCATTTACGCTAGTTTAAACCTGCCAGTGACCGATGCCCCAAGCTGCAGAGGAAGGCGGAAAAAACCCAGGGTCTCTGCTAATCTGACCTGGGGGAAAATTCCTTCCTGACCCGAAATATGGCGATTGGTTAGACCCCGAGCATGTGGACAAGACCCACAAGCCACACACCTCGGAAAGAATTCTCTGTAGTAACTTGGAGCCCTCCCCATCTAGTGTCCCATCTCCAGCAGTAGGGGATTTTTGTTACTGGCAGTCACCAGTGGGCCACGTGCCTTTGTAGGCAATCTCATTATACCATCCCTTGTCACCAGAGGATCCTCCTATGCTGGGGGCGATCCTTCTTTAGATGGATCTGTAGACTTTAGGGCTGTTTTGCGCCAGCAGAGTAGCAAAAAAAGCAGCTTTGCCACAGGAGAGAATCTAGGGCAATATGATTTTTGTTCCTGTGTCCTGGAGAGTCTCAATTCTAAGTCTGCAACTCTTTGTTGATTGCAACAACAAGATGATGACAGGTGTGTGTGTTCATGTACATATATATGTAATAATTCATTAAAATAGAAGTTCTATTAGTTTGAGGGTTGCAATTATATAAGTGAATTATGATATAGTATTACTAGACACAGGAAAAGACCATTTGTCCAGTAAACCTTTCTAAAGCCTCCAGGAATTCCTGGTCTCATTTTTACTCTCTTATATCCTTTTCTACCATATTTGAATCCCTTCCCTCCACATAAGCAGGCAGTTAATTCATCGGATAAATAAATAAGTATATGACTTATGTGACTATTTTCTTGCATGCATTGCAGAAGGAATTAGTCTTGAGGAAGGATCTGAAGGAGGAGAGGTTAGTGGCATGGCAGATCGTTGATCTGCTTCCTAAGCGTAATATATAGTGTTTGTTTTAACCTTACATGCCAACTAAGGTTGCCAACCCTCCAGGATTGGCCCGGAGTCTCCAGGAATTAAGTCTCCAGTCTCCAGGAATTGTCATGTGATGAAATCTCCAGGAATATGTCCAACCAAAATTGGCAGCCCTAATGCCAACCAATCATTGGGCTAAATTCAATGGCCCTTAACTGAGTGAATAGTGGTTCAGCTTGATTATAGATTACAGAATGTGGCCCGTTATTAATATGATGAAATATTATCTGGATGAAATAATTTGGCCTATTGTCCCTATATACTCCCGGGGTCCGATTATCCATTGCCTTGCTTCTTGTGTAGTCATTGGCACTCATTCTGCACTGGTGCCAGTGATGCAGGGCAAGGGAGAATCTGCTCCTCCACATCCACTTTCTTCTGTGCAGTTGGTTTTTGAAACCTTCATCAGTATGCACTCCTTATACCTCTATCATCGGCCTACATCTATTAGGTTACATCCGATTTATTTCCTCCTTCCACCCCTTCCACTTTTCCATCAAACAGGTATTTGTAAAATCTGAGTTTCAGTTGCATTTCACCTTACATTCTGCCTTAAAGGAAGGCTGAGCCCTGTTCCGTAGGCCAACTGTTAAGAACCTTTTCCTGTGTTCTGCACAACAGAAATGCATGTGATTCCCTCCATTGCATATGGATCCAAGTTACGGAGAACCTACTGTAACAGGATTGAAGGGGAAAGCGGCGTCCTCCTGCCTGTCGCACCCACATCTCTTCCAGTTGCAGCTTTGCCTGACCAAGGTCGGCCAGGAGGGGAGGAGTTAGGAACATGCACACTGGATGCGTTTCCCTCCTAAATGTAGATAACAGTGCAGTGAGCCCTGTAAGTCATTACAGCCCTGACCAGCAATAACTCTGTGTCTTTAACATACTGCATAAGGGAGTTTTGGTGTCACATAGGGAAGGGCAGCTAAAGGCATCAAAAAGTTGCCCTCCTCCCCCACATACCAACCCTACTCCTAAGGGGGGGGGGGGGAGTGAGGATCATATAGACATCAGCGGACCCTGCATTTGGCTTCGTATATATATGAGGTTACCATGGACATTACAGTATTACCCATGGAGCTCAGCTTGCTCTAATAATCAATGCCAGTCCCTCTCCTTTTCCACAATACAGGTGGTACTGAGCGGATGATGTAATTCGCTGGAAGCTCACAAGAGGTGATGGATATTGTTCCTTCCTGCACTTTTACATAGACTCATAGAAGATTAGGGTTGGAAGAGACTTAAGGAGGTCATCTAGTCCAACCCCCTGCTCAAAGCAGGACCAACTCCAACCATCCCCATGGGCAGGGGAGCATGTAGACTTTGGTTTGTGTTGCATGGTTGTGCCATTTAGAGCCTGATTCGACCAGCCTTACACGCCTTAAGAAGTGCCTTACTCCAGGATTTCAGTGGAACTATTCAAAGAGTAGGTGAGCACAACTCAAGGCGAGTAAGTGCATCAGAATCTGGCCCTTAATATATTGGGCCAGCTTCATCCCTGGTACATAAGCGTGTGCAGTCCATTGACATTAATGCAGTTGCACTCGGTTACTCCAGAGTTGAATTTGATCCAAAGTCTCTGTTTTGACCCCAGACATATAGTTGTTCTTTTAAAGCCTCTATGAAACTTCCACTTAAATGGTCAAAAACCTTCTGCATCTAGCTGCCTCATTCCTCATGGTATCTAGCACGAGCAGGATGGCTAAACTTTTTGGGGCCGAGCTGCACCTGGCAAAAATTGTCACAGCCCCATTGACGCCAGGGGAGCTATGACTCTTCATGCAAGCTGGGGATCTGTTTCCTGCTTTCCTTCCATTTATTCATCTTGCTTAAATTCTGCATAGCTCAAAACGTGTCAGGACAGCATACAGTTGGCAGTCTCATTACAGCTAGAGAAGATACCATTCAATGCCATTTGCTTTCCTGGACGGAGTCAGTTTTCTACCCAACCTGCTTTTTAAAAATTCCCTCTTGCATGCCCCAGGTCCATAGTTGCTAATTTTCATTGTCAGTGGGGTGTTTTTAAGCAGAATATATAACATCGGCTATATTTACCATGTGCACCGTGTACCGTGATAGTCATTTCTTCAAGGAATGCCAGCAAATTAGTTACGCGAGACCATATCCTCATCCACCCATGTCTGAGGTCTTTAATCAGATTATATTTTTCAGGGTATTCTCACAAAGTCCCACAAAATTGTTCCTGGGATTTCCCTCCACAAGTGATATTAAGCTAACCAGTCTGTAATTGCTTACTTTATCATGTGGCCACTTTTATGAATAATAGTGTTATGGTTGCCACTTTACAGTCCTCAGGAACCTGACCTGACATCAGAGAACTTCTTAACTTGAATGGTTCATTTGTTTCTGGTCACGTGCAATAATGATCAGTTATACAATTCCCAACTCTAAATTAGTATATGAAAAAAACTCAAAACACTTTAAATAGATTGGGTGAGCCTTGGCAGACACACAGCAGAACTTTTCCAAATTTTAGCATATGTATTGTTTTGTACCTCCATCTGGCCAACAAATCATTGTTTGATATCTGAGTACTTTGCATATCTCCTCCCTTTTCTTGCAGCTCAGATAATTACGTCTGTTTAATTCAGCTTAATGGTTTTTTTACATACCAAATAAATAGCTGATAGTTTTCTGCTAATTGTGTACATATGTGCACTTTATTTAATTGTGGCAGCTAGAATTTTAGTAACACATTCCTGTCTCAGTACTTAGTGTCCAGCTAATGTCTTCTCTTTCAATTAAAGATGTTTATATATTGGTCTTAAAAGTTGACTTCTCTTATCTTTTTTTATTTTTTTATTTACATTAAACTATGGGATTCATGTTTTCTTTTTTTCTCTTGTGTGCAAGAGAATCATTTCTCAGTATATGCTCCATAGATGCTAACTATTGGAAAGAGCTGGTCAGGGAGATGAAGAAGAGCTGTATTATTTTCAGAAAACAATCGGGGAAGGAAAAAGAAACACCCTGGAAAATGTCTTAAAAATTAGGATTAAGTTAGATGATTTTCATAGGACTATTTACTCTGCTGTTCAATAAAACTCCAGCATTGAGTATGACAGCTGTTATATCACATAATGCGTCTTACCATTAAGGTACTGAGTGTCATTTAAAGTAACACACCATCCTTAAGCTGTGTACAGTTCATCCATTTCACCATGTTTTAATGGAAAAATCAGTTTTTCAATAAAATGATATCATTTACCCCAGGTTGTAATGCTCATTTTACAACTGTTTTTGTTTAATTCCATTTATTTTTTCTTTTTCTTTGCATCTTTTATTTTTTAAGGATTGAGGGAGGAATTTGTTCTCATTCAGGATTGACATGAAATGGTACAGATGCAAAGATCTCTTTGTCCTTCCCTCACAACTCCAAAAATCTTGTGCTAATCTGGAATGCTTTTGTTTTAATTATTATTATTATATTTTAAGGCAAATAGGGTTATATTTTCAAGGTAGTGAAGAGACATTTGCTGAAATCCCATAATTTGTTAAGGGGTTTGTGCCTGCATATTGTTGGGGAAACCAACCTATCATATGTTGCTTGGTTTTCACATCTAAGCAGCTGCTCATTTGTGTAATGCAAATGTGTTTTTTTCATATGGCAGGTGACTCTAAGGTGTGTTCGCATTTTTTTATATTCTTCTATGTAATCAGTAGAGGCATATGTATATTATAAAGTATATTCTGCTCATTAAAACAATGGTGTAAACACACAAAGGGAAATTGTTAGTACATGTTGCAGCTTGTCATTTCAGGCTGTGTGAATAAAGAAGATAACTATTCCTTTGGGAAACTATTTCAGGAATTGAGCAACAGATATGCTAGCCAGAGAATTCTTTTAACTGTAATTTTCCTTTTTGTGTGTACTCAAAAATAACATCCTGATGGGTCCTTAAATGCCATTTCATATATAGAGCACAATTTCCACAGCACAGGTGGTGCTAATATAGGACAGTCCCCTAGGCACTTGTCGCCGAGAGTTGTACAGCTTGTTCAGTGTCTGCATCCATATGGCAATCTGTCCCATTCATAGAAAGACATTGTAGCTGTGCCTGTGGGTGCTTTGGTCAATGTAGTGTGAAAAGTAGGTTTTAACTCTCAGCAACCTATGTTCTGCAGTTTGTTTTATTGTAGAATCCGAGTTATAAGATTAATAAAAAAAAAAAAAATCAGCTCAGAGCAAATTCCAGAACAATCTTGCTGGTTTCATTTTTGGTTACTCTTAGTAGCACATGGTTAACTCTGCCAGTGCGGTTGTTCTGTTTGCAGCATACCAGTGCAGAGTTTACAGGAAATCATTCTTAGAAGAAACATTTTCTTAGTTGTTTAGACTGTGAATTAACTCAGAACTTGCATAGCCGTAGATGGCCTGTATACATAAATATGCATCCTGTATACACAAGCATGGTCCTTTTCTTCCCTTTTTTCTGTTGTGTTGTGCTATTGTTTTTCTTCCACATGCTCCACTTGTGACGTAAGTTGAGTATACCTGTTCAGAAGAGCATATGTTCTCAGCAAGTCTACAGAGTGTGTCTAAGGGTATGTCTACACTGCAAGGAAAAACCCAAGGTGCCAAGTGTCAGAGCCCTAGTCAGTTGATTCAGGCTCATGGGATTCGGGCTGTGTGGCTAAAAAATAGCAGTGTAGAGGTTCCCGCTCAGGCTCTGAAACCCAGCAACAGGTTCTAGCCTGAGCAGGAGCATCTACGCTGCTATCTTTAGCCCCTCAACCCGAGCCCCATGAGTCCAAATCAATGGACCTGGGCTCTGAGACTTGGTGCCATGGGTTCTTCTTTCCAATATAGACATACCCCAAGTATCCTGTGATGAACCACTCCTGGAATGGGAGCCAGCCCACAATCACAACATGGACAGAGTATGGCAAAAGGGATTTCCCCAATGGAGCGTGTGGAAAATGAGTGTCTTTCAAAAAGCTTTAAGTTATTAACAAGAAAGCAAAATGTATGGCTGCTCTGGTATCTATGATTTTCATGCCAAATGTTGTTCTGCTTTAGCGTGACTATTTGTTGTTCCTTTTAGTAAACAAAAACAATTAGAAAGCCTAACACCTGCAACAGCATATGATATTTACACTACCTGTATGATTCAGCATGCTTCCCTGAGGAAATAGATAGACTTGTGTCCTATGAATTTTGGTGCTTTTTATAATTTTCCCTGAGGGAAAGCATGTGGCAGAAATAATTTAATATATTTTCATTGTTTTCTTATCATACACTTTCCTCACACTTTTAGGGTATATTTACAAAATGGCATGTAAATTACAAAAAAAAAATGTTGCAAGATTATTTAGTGGAAGGAGGCATACAAAACAAATTCACTGTGTATATGTGATGTGACAGTCACCTTCTGTGCTGTTTTTGTTGTGCCTATGGAATCATAGTGGTAAAATATTAAAGTGTAATAGTCCATGTTAATTGACCACATGACCAGGCAATACAGGCAGAAGTCTTTCCCATCCTCGGATTCTGTTCTTACATTTAAAGTTACTGTAGAAAATGTACTGGAACATATGATCTTCCGCATAAGGTATTGAAGCTCAAGTCCCGTTTAAGTCAACGGGACTGCTTACATGCTTAGAGTTAGGCATGTGCTTAAATAAGACTGGAGATCTTTCCTCTCTCCCATCCCCAGCATGAATTCTGTATGCAAGAGCAACAGGATCAGCAAAAGATCAGTGAGAAAAAATCGTCAAAGTGTTAGCTTAATTAGAGAAAAATGTGATCCTAAGATACTGAATCTGTCGAACATCATCTGAATAAATTAGAGGACTGTGCAGAGTGGAATAAAATGAAATTTAACAAGGATAAGTGGAGAGTTGTCCAGATAGGTAATAAAAATCCAAAATACATGTTCAAAATGACACATCAGCTACTAAGCATCGGTTATGTGGGAAATGACGTAGGTACTATAGAGCATGACAAATTAAAATGAGGTATTTGCTGGAACCCATACTTAAGAAGGTAAATGTAGTCTTGGGCTGTACAAACATGTTTGTCACATTTAAGACTCTTCTTCCCTGTTACACAGTACAAAGCACCATTTAAACCACAGTCAGAATAAGACATGCAACTAGGCACTATCCTGCAGAAAGGATAAAGAGAAATTGGAGCAAATACAGAAGAGAGCAGCTAGGATGATAAAGGGAGGGAATGGGCTATGAAGAAAGATTAAAGGGAATTAAAGATCTACACCCTGGAAAAATAGAGGCAGTATGAGGATGTGATTATGATATGCAAGTATATGAAGTGAAGTTACAAAGAGGAGAGAGAGAAATTGTTCTCATTAGTTAGTAACAATAGAATTTAAAATCCAACATTTCAGTTCATATTTGTCTAGGTATTTCTGATGTGCTCTTCACGATGATATTCAGGCACCACATTGAAAAAAAATCAGTTTTAAATAGCAGGGCAAACTTGTTTATAGTAAAATCAAATGGAGATTAGAGCTTGCAGCTGAAAGAAGCTACAGAATCAAAATTGTTTTTGTGATGATCACTTCTCCTAGGTGTTCTAGAAAGATGCACTCGAATCATCCAAAGAAAGTGGCATGTTAGACTAGTGGTTATACAAGTCCTTAGCAGTTTTCATGAGATGTCAAAAGTCGGGGGTAATAATATGCATATTGGAAAAAGTGCATAGTACATTTAGAGCTTCATAATTTTGACTGTTAACCAAAGATGTTCTATCATAGATTTTTAGGGTCAGACGGGAGCATTCTGACAATCTAGTCTGTCTGCTACATGTAATCCACTACAGCAGAAAGGTATTGAGGTCTCTACGTACTCTGTCACAATGTCTCTGCCAAGGCACCTCACTACATCTGCTCTCCTGCAGGAGGCCACACAGTTGGGACAGAGATGGGGTAGTCAATCCCTGATTCTCTCTTAAAGTGATTGTTTAGCTACATTTGGTGAAGTAACTTCCTTGAAGCAGCTGCCCAGCAAATGGTCCCAAGTTTGGCCAGGCTGCAATCTCTGATGCTGATCGTTAGGGTGTCAGTCAGAGTTTTTCAATGCACAAGTAAAAAAACATCAGACAGGATATCAGCCTGTGAACAACAAATTTTAACCTGGTTTGTCTGAAGTTGTAGTCATTTCAAATTTAATTTACCATTCCTGTTTCTTCCAATGAGTTTGATGTAGAACATGAATTTCCATTGGTCCTGGGTCTTGGTATTGGTTAATGCCTTTGGGGGGCAGGGTTAGGGGTTTTTTTTTTTTCCCTTCCTAAACAAATATAGGTAAACTAGATGATCTTTTCTGAAAGGAAAAACTGCCACATTTTGAAAAGGGCAGAGTTGTTCATTAATTCTCCTTAAAGCTATTTGTGGTCAGTACTAGATCAGTATAGTTGATTCATTAAGGTTGCCATTTCGCTTTTTAATTAAGTGAAATATGGATCTCTAAATTTTTGGTTTTCACCTCACATTTCTTGACCTTTCACCTATCTGTAGCCAAACACAGACGTTGACTTTATTATCATTCGTTTTTCTTTTGTGCCTTTTGAGTAACTACAGAATTCACCGGCAAGTCACAGAAGTACAGAGTCGGTTCCAAATGGGCCTATATCTCCTCAAATTTGGGACTGAAAATGGGGTATCGTGCATCAAATAATATATCATTCTGAAAAACCTGAACAAGTTGACAGTCTATCAAATGTGATGGAGCTTCATAGATTGGGGAAATAGGAATACTAAGTAACTGTGATCATTACTGTTCCTGTGGCCTCTTCCACATCTCCCTGTTGTTGTCCTAAGTCTATAGGCTCTTTAAGGCAGGTATCATATCTTACATATATTGTGTGAGGTACATTGAATATATGTTTGGGTTTGTAAATGACGATGAGTTTTACAATGAGTGTTTTTCTATCCTTAATGCCATTACCATTAGATCAATATTGCAATTCCTGTGAGAGATGAAACACTATTTTGACATATTGATGCTACTGTGCTTCATTGTACTTTATTCTCTTTCCTTTACTTATGCTGACAAACTTTAAGATTAGTATGGTTTAAACCCATCCCTGGCTCAAATGTGTTATGAACCTGGATAGGTCAGCCGGTAGAGCATCAGACTTTTAATATGATGATCTGGGATTCAAGTCCTGTGTATTTTGTAGGAGATCAGACTAGATGATCACAATGGCACCTTCTAGCCTTATAATTTATGAATCCCAAAGGAGGACTAAGTTTCTCACACATGATTAATGTCTCCTATTTCAGACTCCTAGTTAATTAATGTTATCCTCTGCATTCTGAGGCCAAATAATTCATGTACGGGAGGCTCTGTTAATGGGGATTCTCTATATCCTAGTGAAGAGGAGAAGATAGATGTTGATAGAGTACAGGTAAGAACTGAAAAGAAACAGTCAAATGAAAAATGGTCCCGGTCAGTTGCATCACATAATGGCAGACAACAAAAAATGACAAATTTTGCTTGTATACAAATGCTAGAAATCTAAATACTAGGATTGGTGAATTTGAGTGCCTGATATTAAATGAGGATGAGGATGTTGATGTAATAGGCATCACAGAAATTTGGTAGAACAATGATAATCAATGGGAAATGGCAATATAAGAGCACAAAATATATAGGAATGACAGAGTAGTTTGTGCTGGTGGGGGAGTGGCTCTATATGTGAAAGAAAGCATAGATTCGAACATAGTAAAAATCTTAAATTAATCAAACTGTGCAACAGAATCTCTATAGAATGGACAGACATTCCGTGCTTGAACAGTAATAATACAGAAATGGGGATATCCTACCAACCACCTGACCAGGATGCTGATGGTGATTGTGAAATACTCAGGGAGATTAGAGAAGTTATAAATATAGTAAACTCAGTAATAATGGGGTAATTCAGCTATCCCTATATTGACTGGGTACATGTCACTTTGGGACAGGTTGCTGAGATAACATTTCTAGACCCCATTATTGACTGCTTTTTGGAGCAGCTAATCCTGGAACCCACAAGAGGAGAGGCAATTCTTGATTTAGTCCTAACTGGAGCACAGGGCCAGCTCCAAGAGGTGAATGTAGCGGAACTGTTGGTTAATAGTGCCCATAATGTAATTAAATGTAACATCCTTGTGGGAAGAAAAATACCAGAGAAGCCCACCACTGTAGCATTTAGCTTCAGGAAGGGGAACTAACAAAAATTGAGCTAGTTAAACAGTAATTAAAAGGTCCAGTCATGAGAGTGAAACTTTTTAAAAACACCATAATAGAGGCTCAAATTAAATATATAGCCTACATTAAAAAACACAATAAGAGGACCAAAAAAAGTGCCACCATGGCTAAACAGTAAAAGAAGCAGTTAGAAGCAAAAAGTTGGAAGTCAAAAAGTTAAAAGTTGGAAGTCAAATCCTACTAACGAAAATAGAAAGAAACACAAACTCTGGCAAGTCAAGTGTAAAAGTATAATTAGGCCTAAAAGAATTTGAAGAGCAACTAGCAAAAGACACAAAAACTAACAGCAAAAAAAATTAAGTACATCAGAAGCAGGAAACCTGCCCAACTATCAGTGGGGACATTGAATGATCGAGGTGCTAAGGGAGCACTCAAAGAAGATAAGGCCATTGTGGAGAAGCTAAATTAATTCTTTGCATCTGTCTTCACTGCAGAGGATGTAACGGAGACTCCCATACCTGAGCCATTCTTTTTAGGGGACAAGTCTGAGGAACTGTTCCAGATTGAGGTGTCAGTTGAGGAGGTTTTGGAACAAACTGATAAATTTAACAGTAATAAGTCACTGGGACCAGATGGTAAGAGTTCTCAAGGAACTCAGATGTGAAATTGCAAAACTACTAACTGTGGTATGTAACCTATCACTTAAACAGCTTCTGCACCAGATGATTGGATGATAGTTAATGTGATGCCAGTTTTTTTTAAAAAGGCTCCAGAGGTGATCCTGGCATTTACAAGCCAGTAAACCTAACTTTAGTACCAGGTAAATTGGTTGAAACTGTAGTGAAGAACAGAATTATGAGACACATAGATGAACGTGATTTGTTGGGAAAGAGTCAACTCAGGTTTTGTAAAGATAAATCATGCCTCACTATCTATTCTAATTCTGTGAGGGGGTCAACAAACATGGACAAGGGTGATCCAGTGGACCTATGGTATACTTGGACTTTCAGAAAGCCTTTAATAAAGTCCCTCACCAAAGGCTCTTATGCAAAGTAAGCAGTCATGGGATAAGAAGGAAGGTGCTCTCCTGGATCGGTAACTGGTTAAAAGGCAGGAAAAAAAGGGTAGGAATAAATGGTCAGTTTTTAGAATGGAGAGAGGTAAGTAGCGGTGTCCTCCAGGAGTTTGTACTGCGACCAGTGATCAACATATTCAAAAACAATCTGGAAAAAGGGTTGAAGTGGCAAAGTTTGCAGAGGATACAAAACTACTCAAAATAAAGCACTCCAAAGCAGACTGCAAAGTGTTATAAAGAGATCTTACAAACCTGTGTGACTGGGTCAGAAAAGGGAAGATGAAACTCAGTGTTAATAAATGCAAAGTAATGCACATCGGAAAATATAATCCCAAATATATATACAAAATAGTTCTCAATTAGCTGTTGCCACTCAAGAAAGAGATCTTAGAGTTATCATGGAGAGTTCTCTGAAAACATCCATTCAGTGTGCAGTGGCAGTCAAAAAAGTGAACAGCATGTTAAGAACCATTAGGAAAAGGATAGCTAAGAAGACAGAAAATATCATAATGCCACTATATACATCCATGGTATGCACCTTGAATACTGCGTGCAGTTCTGGTTGCCCATCTCAGAAAAGATATATTAGAATTGGAAAAGATACAGGGAGGGCAACAAAAATGATGAGGGGGATGGAACAGCTTCCACATGAGGAGAGATTTAAAAGACTGGGACTTTTCAGCTTGGAAAAGAGACTAAGGGGGGATGTGATAGAGGTCTATCAGATCATGAATGGTGTGGAGAAAGTTAATAAGGAAGTGTTATTTACCCTTCACATAACCTGAGAGCCAGGGGATGCCCAATGAAATTAAGACGCAGCAGGTTTAAAACAAACAAAAGGAAGTTCTACTTCACACACAGTCAGCCTCTGGAACTTGGTGCCAAGGGAAGTTGTGAACACCAAAGGTGTAACAGGGCTCAAAAAAGAATTTGCTAAGTTCATGGAGGATAGGTCCATCGATGGCTATTAGCCAAGATAGTCAGGGATGCAACCCCATGCTCTAGGTGTCCTAACTGGCAGAAGCTGGAAATAGACAATAGGGGATGGATCATTCAATAATTACCCTGTTCTGTTCATTCCCTCTAAAGCCCCTGGCATTGGCCACTGTCAGAAGACAGGATATTGGGCTAGATGGACCATTGCTCTGACCCAGTATGGCCATTCTTATGTTCCTGTGATATTAACAATAATCTCAATTATTTTTAAAAAAAGCTTAAATCTGGCATTTACTAGATTAGTACATAATCACTCCAGTTGGAAGTTCTAAACATGGGTATGATATCACAGGGGAACGTGAAATCCTCTAATTAAACATGATTTTAAAAGCAGATGGAAAATTGAGATGATGAGGGTTACAGGGTGCGAAAGAGGCAAAGAACACACTGCGAGGAAGAAAGAATGATAGACATATGAATTCATTACTGTTCTATAGAGACTCCATCTTATTCACTCTAGGATTCCCACACACGCACATTCTAAAGAGTATGGATACTTCATTGTCTGATATGCTGTAAATAACTTGATGTACAGAGATATTTAATATAAAATTTTCCTTTTGTCAATATCCCAACATAACAGACTGAGAGTTAGATAATCAGTGCTGTACAGGTTAAAAACAATCATAATGTAACCGTGCTGTTATATATCTGCGTTTCTCTGTTAGTCTGAGACAAAATAAAAGAACAGTAAAACAAAGAACCAGGAGACCACAAAAGGAAGAACTTGGAATGATGACTGAGCTATATTTCCAGCACTTCCATCTGGACAGAAGAGCCCTGTTGTACCCAGAAATCTACTCTGTAAGCAGCTGGCAAAGTTGAAGTCCTTTCCTGTTTGCCCCGGGGGGGAGGGAGGGAACTAACCCATCCCCCTCCTAATTCAGCCCTTCCCCCTAGTACTCTCACCTCCAGTTTTCTTCAAGCACTGTGCAGAGTCTTTCCAAGGGAGTAGCAGAAGATATTGCACAGACCCTTCATCCTTTGCTGGGCCAGTGACTCAGTCATTCTCTCAGTGCCATTAAAGCGGAAGAATATTCTTCACAACAGTAACAGGGAATCAAGTACGGATTCTTACATCACTCTCTGTTTTCCCCAATATTTTGGCAATGATTGTCACCCCTCACCGGTGTTGAAGAGATGTAATGGAATATGAAGCATTTCAACATTTGTGAACCTTCAGGTATAGTAAACTGTGATGCCTGGAACATTATTACTGAGGTTCGCACTTCCTCAATTTCCTGGATCCACACATAACTCTTATGTCAACACTCAGCCAGCATTTGAAATCCTGGTGCCCAATTTCTCAGGGCTAGTTGGTAAGTATGGCCTAATTGATAAATTAAATAAATTGTTGTAATGTTGCAAGAAGTTGTTAAACGTCTTACTGTTGATTATAACGGGTATCTCTGCAGAGCTATTTCAATGTCCCCTGCTCCATTTTACCAGTTTGCAAAACCCAGCATGAAGAGCATTATTAAGTTTCTTTATAAGAATAATTTGTTGATTTAAAAGTGACTCCTTTTAGCCAATTCTAATCTGAATAATGACTAAAAACAGCACTTTCTTATTCAACAGACCCTGTGCTGATTCAGAGTAATTTCTAGTTACTTTAACGACTAAGCTTTTTTCTTCTTTTTTTTTTTTTTACTGCCATGTACATTGCAGAGCCAATAAAGAAAAGTACTCTATGCTTTTTTTATTCTAGTGAGAGAATTGCTAGTTAAGTTCTGACTGCAAAGCCAACTTATGCCCCAAGTTGCAGCTTTGCAACTGGGGAAATTGAAGGGTTGCAGATGTTTAACCAAGAATAGAATTTGAAGACAGTGTTGTTGTACAGATGTAACTGTAGGCATTATTTGGCCTGTAGAATCTTTATTAATGATGCTGATGCACAAGCCATTAAGAACATATCTCAGTTCTCTGATTCCAGCTTGACCAATAGAAATAAAACAGGATCATCTTTCCTGTAAGCACGTCTGCTGAGTAACTTGGGTCGTTGACAGTTACATGCTATGAATGTCAAAGTTGATCAAAGAATGGAGATTTAAGAGACTACATTTTGCACTGTGAGTGGTGCTCTTAGATCTAGAATGTGGTGGGGAAACAAGTGAATTGGACAGAGAGAAAGCATCTGCTTTTTGCAGCTGCATAGCGTGGTGGCAATCGCCATTCATGCAGAATTTCAATCAGCACAGTACACTTGGGAAACAAAGTACCACTCTTCTCACCGAGGTAGTGGTACTGTGTATCTTAGGGGTACTGTCATTTCCTTTGGGCTTTGCTATCCATGGTTTCTCCAGGGGAAAAATGTGGTTCTGTATTTATAATGAGGATCTCTGGTACCAGAAATGGAGCAATCAAGTGCAGAAATTTCTTCTCCCAAACCTAAAAAACTAAGCTGGCTGCAGTAATTGAATGGCTTCCATTGATATACAGGTTTATTTAACAGTACTAGTTGTTGGAGGTAGAGTGCACATAGTGAACTTACTTCTGAAGCCTGAGGAGGGCTCTCATAGGTAGGAAGCACAATGCAGCGCTTTGTTTGAAGACGACGTGGGTTGTGAGGCCATCTACAAGGTGGATGCTGAAGACAGGGTTGAAGATAAGAGTGCCAGACTGTCCCTTGTCCTCCTCACCCCACCTGGATGAGCAGTTATAGGGAGTCTGCATGGAGACAGGACATTGAAAGCATCAAAAATAAATGTTAAGTGGACACGTGTTAAGGATTTTCTGATTTATCATTTGTATTTTTGCTACATGATCCATGTCATTAATAAACAGAATTACACAACAAAGTTTGCTTGGCTGAAGTACTGTATTTCATGTGCCTGCGTCTAACTTTATCATGCCCCTGTATTATTTTGGAGTTTCACAAACAGATAATTTACAAATAAGAAGGGGCAATCCAAATCCACTGAGCATAGGAAAATCAACATAGGAAAATCAACTTGATCCTATGCCACGCATACCTCTGCTGTTTGTGTAAATCAGGTAATGCTGTATGATTTACTTCCAAAAACTTCTTGTACATCACATATATTCTTGGCAGGTTATCCATGAATGTGTGTGTGTGAGTGAGAGAGAAGCACATATACTCTTTCAGTGTCATGAGAAATAAATGGGGAAGATCTGGAACAAATGATTTACTTCTTCTTCCTGCCAGTATTCTTGTCTTCTACAATCTGCATGTGTCCATGGTCTCTCTGTGTGTGTGGCAGTATTTTAGAAGTCATATTTGCACACAAACAAATGTTCTTGAACAATTTCTTTAATGTACTGGGCCCAAATGTGTCTTCCTCAGCATAATGCATTTTGGTCTTCACTTTCAAACTAGTCTAGTACTGGGAACAGTTCAAGGAAAATCAAGTTCTTAATTCATTTTTCATTTTCTTCTGGTCTTTTCCTCATTATGCCAAATGCAGTACATAATCTTGTTCTGCTCTTCTGTCTTTTTCTGGAGTAATCCTTTTGAAGACTCTAGTTTCCTTGAACAAACAGGCAATATTTAATACTATCAATAGAAGCAGGATGAACCAGACTGAATAACAGGACACTTACCTGGGCATGTGAAAGTCCCCAAAATATACCACCAAAGATCCAAGAATAGTGCAGGGACAAAGAAGTAAAGGAACAAGTAATTTCAAAAAAGTAACTCCCAGAAGTGCTTGCATTTTTAATCTTTGTTAAAAATAGCTACTTCCAAAATGTTTTTGAGCATTTCTGTTCATTGTTGAATGGTGATGGAATCTTCCTTGTATGTGTGCTTTAGGCATAATGCCATTTAAAATATATTGTGAGTGTGTTGACTTTTCATGTGTCCATTTATGGTTAACATAAGGAATTCCCACGGATATAGTTAAAACTCTGAATTCACTTAGACACCTTCAGTCACATACTTTGAACGTTTTTGGGCAGAGTACCGTAATGCCCTCCCTGTCATGCAGAAGATCCTTGGAAAGAAAAAAAAGATTTGTACCCCAATTTAAAACAATATGCATAGGGATCATGGGATCTTCCCATAGACTTGGCTGTAGCCTTTAGAATCCAAGAGGTTAATTTAAAAAAATCCATGTAGGTGTTTAAACTGTATGACTCCCACTGGCATTATAATGGGATTTACAATGCTGAAAACCCTGCAGAACCTTTTGAAAATTTACTTTGTCTTGTTACTTGTCACTTCGCAGTTTCCTAGTCAGCTTGGTTGTGTGTGTAACATTCACTATGTAAATTGACGTGCTAAAGTTTTGTTGATTCTGACAAACACACTTAAACCATACCATTGGCATAGCTGTGAATGTCTTCATTGATCTTAATGGGATGTTAACATCAAAGCTTATTTTCCTGCCCTTTATCCTTGTGCTGTAAAACTAGTTGATAAAAAACACAACAAACCACATGAAAAATCTGTTAATTTTAAGAACAGCCAGGTCTACGTTTAGTATTGACTGCAAATGCTCCTAGTAAGACTTCAGTCCTAAAATGTATCCAGCTTTATTATGCTGTTGAGTAAATAGACTTGAGGCCTTGTCTACACTAGAAAGGGTTTGCCAATATAGCTATACCAGCAAACCCTCGTAGGGAAGCTGCAGCTTACATTGGCAAAATGTTTCTTTCACGGAATAACTTATACCAGTTCCCCAAATGAAATAAGCAATGCCAGCAAAAGGACATTTTTGCCAATATAATAACTCTGTCTACATGGTGCTTTTACCGGCTTAGCTATTTTTGCACACGCCTAGCCAACATGGCTGTGCCAACAAAACCTTTTTAAGTGTAGACCGGGCCTGTGATATACAAGTTTATTTGTTGTTTTGGTTTTGAGTTTGTAACTATCAAGCCGAGCCTTTTATCTGGATTTCATTGTTTAGCCTGTCAGGATCAAATGAACCTCATAATAACATAACAATAAAGGCAAGATATCTATGTAGATTTTTCTCTCATTTTCTCCTGAGGTTTGCAGCATTTTATTCATATTTTAAGATATACAAAGTGATGTTACTAAACATTTCAGTATTCTTAAATTATTCTTCCACATCCTCAGAGAATATACCTGACTCTGCACCGTATCTGTCTTGAGTTGACTGTGTTCCTCCACCCTGGCACTCTGTTTTTCAACTGAGAATACACGTGTGGTTTAACATCTTTCTAACTTCCTTGCAGAGAGTGGATTGGTTCCTTCATTCTTTTAACAACTCATCAGCTATAGTTTCTCCCTCCTTGTTTGTTTTAAAAACTGATTAAAGATAGTCTGATAAAAGTTCCCATATAGACAAGGTCTTTATGACCCTCTGAGCCGTCTGTGTTTTGTAGGAGAATTAGGTTGCTGAGTTTTGGAACTGCTTGGAAACCTTCAAAAACTCCATTTGGATGGAAAAATGGAAATTAACACTTATGCACATTTTTGTAATATTTTTTCCAAACACCTTTTACCTTCAGAAAGCGTTGTGTGGACCTCAGTTGTCCAGAGATTTCCATTGGGCCTAAGATGAGATGTAATGGAAACTGGGAGGTTTGGAGAAACATTCTCACGTGTTTCTTATTGTTTGAGACGACGGGGAGCGTTTGAGACAACAGCGTGGTTCTCATATCCGGTGAAAAAGAAAGAATGTAACTATAATCTTTGTTGTAATACGTGGTGAGATAATGTTCCAGAACAAGAACAAATGACATTTCCACATGTGCATAGACATAAGATGGCAAAATGTAGGTGTTTATCCATAAATATACCTGTAATCCAGGATAAAAAAAGTCATAAAACCCCACCTAGGTGCTGGTATGCAGTCATATCCTTTGTGTGTTTGAAGTTCGTAATACGGCAGAAGTACACTGTAGCAAAAAGATTTGCTATGAAAAATAGATATGTGTGAGAGTATAAAATAGAGCTCTCAATATTATTTTGGCATTTAATGCTTAAAGCCATCTAAGGTTACGGAAATTGTTGCAAAAATATTTCCTTTACTTAAGAAGTTTCCATGCAGAAGTTGAATAAAGAAGATATTTTAGAATATGGTTCATCAGTTAGTGCAACAGATACATTTCCCTGAGCACCACATGGCCTGGATCAAAGCGTCTCATGACTTAGATCAGTGCAGTCAAATCATTACATATTGATTGGAATCCCACTGGAGGATTAACCCCTTAATGTTCATAAGAATTTTTTCTTTAACCTTAGTTTCGGTAGTTGGTAACCTCTGTGATATTTCTGCCAAAGCTTAGACATGGTAATAGCCCCTGCTAACCTTTTGCTATTGCAGAATTCTTTGATTATTACATGTTTCCTTTTTTATGATTAATTGAACATTTGAAAATATTCGTGATTTGCTTTATTGGTGGGTAAAAAGTCTGTACTAGCGCAAAAAGGGCATCACAGTAAGGAGAAGAAAATGCAAGATGGACAATATGGTGTTAAAATTAGAGCTCAAAAGCCAGGTTTTTTTCCTTTATATAATAATTTGAAATGTTAAGTCCTAGATATATTGTATTTTAAGACACTATGCTGCTGTTCAGGAATAGCTTTTCATTCTGATGCAGTTGAACAGTAAATGTGTAATATTCATAAATTTCTCATCAAAATATCAAGTAGAGTATTAAGCAAGTCTGTCAAATGATTTTCCCCTTCCATGTTCATTTCCATCCTTTACAAAGCTTTTAGTTAATGAATGAAATGTAGGAGGTAAAGACGAGAGATCTCGGATGGCACATATATTCAGGCTGCAAATGATATTTAATTTTGTTTTTAGAAATCAAGGGCAGGGTAAGTAGGGTTCATGAACCGTAATGATATATTTTGGGATCCTCTATTCGTTGTGGTGTTCAACCTGTGTGTTTTGTTTTTAGCGTCTTTGCCAAGATGAATTTATTCAGAGCCTTCAGTTACAATGCTTCTCCTCCTTTCTTTTTGTTTCTTTCCATCAGTTTATCCCACGAGGAGCACTCACATAGCCATCCGCTCTATGGACATGGTGTATGCAAATGGCCAGGCTGTGAAGCAGTTTGTGAAGACTTCCAGTCATTTCTAAAGTAAGTTTTATGTATTTATTTATTTATTGGCACTTATATTTTATCCTGAGGATGCTCTGTAATTTTTGTATGCTGTCACTCACTCACCAAGGGCCTGATCCCAGGCAATAGAAAAAACAGATTAATTTCAGTGGGTTTTGGATTATGTCTAATGTACATTTTAATAGGGGATGGTAAATTATCCCTTTAGGAAAAAGGAAATCTATGACTCAAATAGTCTCCTGCATACTATGTTGCTATAAAATATAGTGTTTGAATTTCTACAGTCTACTTTAAAGTGTTTTTCTATTTGAATATTCTATTCTTTAAAAAAATTACTGAAATTTTACACAATGCAACTTTAAATTAACCTTTATTTCACTTATTTTTGAAATTTAGTCTTATATTAACACCTTAATTGATCAGAGAGAATTGCAAGGCATCAGGTGAAATTAATTTATGTCAAATAAGTAACTAATGAACAAAGTCTACACTACTAAAAATAAACTAATTATATTGATTCAGCCCCTGCAGTTTTCTGCTGACCTTTTCCTCACTGCCAAAGTATACAGTTTTACATGTTGCATCAACAGTGCATTATTGGCTAGTGTGTGGTAATGCATGGATCCCAACACAGGGAAAGGAAGGCTGTAATAAATCTCACATAGCTCTTCTGCAAGTATCCACTTCCTCCCTCAAAGCTGAAGTGTAAATGTGTTAATGTTGCATCACATATAATCTCTGAGTGGATCACTAGGCACAATTAGACTGTTGGTACATTTGGGCTCCTCTTGAATTTTGATGTGTGCTAACAGCTCCTAGATTTGCTATGGCTGTCTTGTTGTTACATCCAACACAGACCAAATGCTCCAGCAACATTTGTGGATGCACAAAGGGCCAAATTCTACTGTCCTATTTACAATACTATCCAAATGGAATAAATTCATAGAAATCCACAGAATTGCTTGAGATGGACACCGGAGCAACTGAGCAGAATTCATTCCCAAATCTTTAGGAAACACTCTTAGATGTGTCTGTTCTTTCTCGGGACAGTTCTGAAGAATATTTTGTGTTGTTTTGTTTTTAATATGGTACATTGCGGCCTGGATTAAAATTTTTGCTTCTAAAACACAATGGGTCTATCCTGGTCCCAATCAAATCACTGGCAAACCCCTATTTGACTTCAGTGAGAGCAAGAACAGGCCCCGTCTAAGAATACATTACAAGTAAGGAGTGGTGCAGTAATGAAAAAGGTCTCATTATAAGAGGATTACAAAATAAGAAGGTACTAGTCATAAGATTTCCATGAAGGGTGGCCTCATTTCTTTCAGTTCATCCTGTTGTTCACTTAGTGAAATAAATGCTAATCTCTCAGACTTGCCAGCTCATTTATATTCATATGCCATTCTATAACATTTAGTTCTTTAAAACAATTCTAAATTTCATTACATTTAGTGAAGGGAAAGGTTCTGGATTTGACAGCTTTGGAGACTGGAATTCTTGGTTTATTCACATGGGGCAGATTTTGCCGCCTTTGCTCACTTTGAGTAGTCCCTTCTCTGGGATTGGACCCCACTAATTTTAGAAAGACTACTTTTGGAGTAAGATAGTACTGAGCACGATAAAGGGGCAGATTCTGCCCAGATAATGCATCATGGATAGGGGCAAAGTAGGCTATCTGTCAGTGTGCCCCAACCCTTCACCTGCAACACGGCAGGGCCGCCTTTATGAATGATGGGTATTTCAGTGTCGGTGCATTCAGTCATTGGGCTTTTTGCTGACACTATAAGAAAGGTTTCCTATTAGTGTCAGTTGTGGTGATACATCTGTGGTGCATTCATCTGTCCCACGAGGAGGTGGATTGAGACCACACACTCCTTTCATAGAGATCTGCGAACAACCAGTAGATTGTAACAATTTCAGGTAATTTCTAACCTTGGCTAAATTTGAGCCATAGCCTACAGGTAAACAGTTCCATCTGGACTTTCCCTAAGCAATCCAAACCTCCATATTTAGATTCTTTTTCCACTTTCAGTGTTCAGGTGTCTATTTTTTTTTCCCTCTTAAATTGTCTCTCAACAACAACAGCAAAAGTAGAGTATTTCGTATTTCTTATACCTGTTGAGTTGCCTAAATTTTCCCAGTACACGAATGCTACAATCCAAGGGATTATCTCTCTACAAAATGATAAAATGATATCAGTGCTGTGTGATACTTCACCCAGAATATATGCAGAATGGATATCCCCAGGCACCAAATTGACATTGCTAGAGAAGCGGGCAGCACTTTATATAATGATACTGTAGCCCTCCAGATTTTCTTGCCCCTATTGTGGAGTGGATGCCCTTACATTTTATTAAAAAAAGCTCACTTCATCGGCGAAAGCTTAGGCTCAGATAAATTTGTTAGTCTCTAAGGTGCCACAAGTCCTCCTTTTCTTTTTGCGAATACAGACTAACACGGCTGCTACTCTGAAACCTTACATTTTATTGTTATTTTTGAAAGTTTATTATTTACTGAAAAGATAGGTAGGAAATAATGCTGAAAATGGTAGAAGCTTTCATAACGGTAGATAATTGTAATTGTACCCACCATACTTGTAAAATCTTTGAAGGCACAGGTCTTTTAATATCCAGCCCAAGATAAAAAAATATAGCCCCCACTAAATGAAATACAGTTTCCATGTCAGTTGAGCATTACTTAATTTCATTCACCCAAGTGAAAGGGTCTGTTATAGAGAGTGAAGAGAAGTTATACGTGGAATGAAAGCGCTATATGCCAATAAAATGATGCCGTAGTTAAAGGAGAAAAAGGACTTGAAGGTCTAAAATCATGGTTCTTTTTTTTTTTTTTTTTTTCCTCCTGAGGAAGAAATATCGTAACTGTTGGTAAATCAAAAACAGAGATTTAACACTCTTCTGTGATCATTCTGTAGTGTTTGTTCCCAAGGTGAGGTACACCACAGGGCCCTTGATTTCAAAGATAAATACTGTACAAATAACAATCCTGGTTGTCTTTCACTCACAGCCAACAGGAGGATGCTTATCACAACCAGCAGACACACAGTCTATTGTATTCATTTATTTCCCTATTTCTTTTCCAAATAAGTTGCCGTTTTAGTTTTTTGGTTTTTTGGTTATCTCTTAGCCACTGGTTATTATACAGTGGCTGTATCAGTCAGAGCTAATTGATATCAGCAGGTGCTTCTTCTAAGTCTAATGAAATAGTTGCACCCTGCATTGCCTAGAATACTTAGGTAATACAAAAAAAAAAAAAAAAAAGTCCAGTTTCCCTGCTGTGATGCAGTGGCCTTATTCCTAACTCCACAAAACCAAGGTGAAGGCTTTAGGGGGCAGACATGCCTTGTATCATATGTTTACCTGTTACCCACATCGTAATCTGAAATGAAAGAACAGCAACATATGAAATTACGTTAAAAATTGACAAGCTTTATTTCATTCTCTTGTGTTTTTAAAGATTATGTACAGGAAAGGGATTGGTTCTCCCCTTACAGTACTGCTAGTTTCGGAAAATCTTTGTTCAGATGGGCAATGGTGTACTTGTCAAGATACGCAGGCATTCAGGGCACATATTGCAGTGCAGGATCAAACCATGCCTTGCAGGACTGTGCCCTGTATTTCATTTTAATTGTATCGTGATTTGGGTATTTTCAGTGTCAGAATAACATCTGTAATTTGATTATGTATTTTAAATGGGATACACACCCCTTTTGAGAGATGTGGCAATCATACATAGAGAGATGCCGGTTGCCTGCTTCATGTGAATTTAACTTTAATGAAACTAAGGAGGGTTTCCATGAAAGAAACTACTAAGTGCAGTCTGTAATGTTTTCACAAGTGTTTTTATCATGGTAACATCTTGTTTACTTTAGTTGCCTGCCTAAAACTACTTGGAACATGTTAAGAAAACATTTCAAGAAAGCTTCTACAAAGAGGCTTTTGTTTAGCAGCAACTGTGAGGCAGCTCAGCTCACAAAGGTGTTAACTTTCAACCCCTTAAGCACTTCCACATGAAATTCCAGCAACTATGTTTGTGGTTTTGGAAAAACAAAGTGTGGGTTAAAGAAACCAGGTATATGCTAATACATGTTGAAGGAAGCCGGAAATCATAAATTATTTCAAACACATTAATTGCTATCATTTGTATGTCAGAATGTTCTGCAGTGAAATCGTCTGCAGTTAGCACAACAGAAACTTTTAATCCAGCGGTTAGAGCAGAAAAGACTAGTCTATGTGTGTTTTTATGTTTAAAACATGGTGTCCCCAATTTGTTTTTTCAAACATAAATATAAAGATTTGCTGGCTAAAGGTGTTTCCAACTGTTAATCCATTATAAATGATAGTAAGGCTGCTGAAGTGCAGTTGTTCCATGAAATCTGTTCTTTGTGAAAACATGTTGACACTTATTGATGAAAGAACTGGTTTTATTTTCTAGGCTGTTACATATTTTGAGCTTCTGTTCAAATTTGAATGTTGCAGTTTCTTTTACAACATCCTTATTAACCTTTCTGACATTGTACGGAAGTTGAAGACCTTTCCAATAGTTACACTGCTTAAAGAGGTCAGAGTGGCCTAAATACCACAGTGCCCTCTAGTGATATATAGAATATTAGAAGGAAAAGTTTTAGATAAGTAGCCCAAAGATAACAAACATCACAAATGTTTGTATACTTCATTCTAACTTATTCGTAAGCGAAGAGCTAGCGAGTTTAGTCTAATTCATATAATTGTAGTTTTATATGCATCTATACACAATTTTTATTTCGTGGTTAATATTCTAGGTATACTAGAAAATCTCAGAAATGTAAATCTGTATATATATTATGAGATATTTATTGCACACTGTATATACATACCTCAACATATTGTCTTATATTATTATATGTTATATTTGTAAGTGTTCTTAGTTTATGTTTCACATTATAATTTCCGGTGTATAATCAGAAAGCATTACTTAAAAGACAAGGATCATCTTTGTTTCATACTTTTATTGACACTGTCTACCATATTACTGCTATGTCTAAATGGTAAAATTTATTATTAGCAATAGTGTCACAAATGTCTGAGACAGCGATTTTCCTTTCAATAAAAGTAGTTAAAAACCTTTTAGAAAATCCATAATTTTGATTGCTGGTACTTCATGAATGTGTAACTGGTACTTTTTAGCTGTCTCTTAAGGGAAAAATTAGTTTTATCACCTGCAGTACCTGGGTTAATGAAATTGTGTGTTGGAATTTAGCCAGAATGAAAGATGAGATCATTCGGTGGCACTAATATTGGCAACAGGTATCATGAAAGAGCTTTGACTCTTTTTAGCGAAGTATCATTAGTTTAAAAAGCGGGGGGCGGGGGGGAGTTATTTGTCATTTTCAAAGTTTCTGAACTTGTAAGATTTTAATTTGCTGTAATATCCAAAGCCCAATGACCTAAAAACTTCTGACAAGGCCAAAAGAAACACAGCAGAGTGTCCTTCAGTGCCGAGTAAAGGAATTTTCTTGCTTCAGATTTCAACTCCAGTTCCTGTTCAGCCCTTTAAAAATCACGACTCTCAGCTCAAATTGGAAATAATGCTGCTTTTTTTCTCATGGGCCTCTGTCTTTGATTGTTTGTGGATATTAGCTGTCCAGGAAATCCCATACTTACAGATATAAATCCAAAATGATCTTGTTTTTCCGCAGCCAGCCCAGGATGTATTAGACAGTTATGATGATTTGTTAATTTTTGCGATCTGTATTTATTTTATGTGTGCCATATTCTTTAAAGGAGGGAATCAGCTGTTGAAATAGGCTGCTTCTGTCAAAAGGGAGGCTCTTGACTTTTTCCTTTAAAGGCTTTGCTTTCTTTACTTTTTGAGAATTCTGTGTATGCACCTCCATATGGAGATAAACAAGAGCTGCATTGTGCCCTGACATATAAGCTTAAACTCAACCCTGTTATTGAAGAATCTTTTGAGATGTGTGAGCAGTGCAGGATTCTTGAAAGGCTGTCAGGCTAGGGTGTCGGTTTGAAATGTGCCTTGAATGTATAACTGTGCTTTCATTTTAATAGTGCAATATTTTTTTCTAATGCAATATTAATCGTCACCTATTTGTAGTCAAATTCCTTCCTCATGTCTGATGGAAAAAATTAGATTAAATAAGCTAAATGAGTTAAAGGTTAAAAAAGACAACTGCAGAGAGGAACTGTCAAAAAGAAATCGTGTTTTTCTATCTGTGATTCCATTTATAGCCTCTAGAATATAATGCTATTGGACCCACTGATGCTTCTAGACTTAGTTTCAACACACTATGTAGGAGATGCTGCCAATTTTTTGATGTCTCAACTTATGATGGCTGTATGGATAATAAAAGCTAGTGC